>NW_005871801.1:106285-132740 GCF_000147115.1 Myotis lucifugus | reverse complement strand
CCCGCCCCCCCCCCCCACTGGGATCTAACCCACAACCTGGGCATGTGCCAGACTGGAATCCAACCGTGACCTCCTGGTTCATGGGTCCACACCGGCCAGGCCGATCATAATTTTTTGACCTGCAAGAAAGCATAGGATTTAGCCAGGACCCCTGGGTCCTAGTCTGGTCCAGCTCTGATCGCCCACCCAAACCGCCACAGCTTTGCCCCCGACTAGCCTTGGGACCCTTGCACAGAGGTTAGAGCAGGGGTCTCTGTTTACTTCCCTGAAGCCCTACCAGAACCAATGGGAAGATCCACAATAACTGACACTTGTATAGGGCTTAAGTGGTTTCAAAATGCACAGTTAATTATTTTCCATCGCAATCTTGTGAAGAAAGTAAGGGTATCTCCATTTTATAGGTAAGAAAAGTGAGACTCAGAGTCCAGGTGCAGCTAAGGCTCTGAGGGCCTCATTGGAATCCAGGTCTATGTGGCTGAGAAACACTCCTTTTGTTGATTCCTGGGATACTTGCAGTGTTCTGAAGCCTGTTGACTCCCTGTGAGACCGAGAACAAAAAGTGAAATTCAAATTAACTTGCAACTTGCACTCTAATCAGCCTAGCCTAGAGAAGGAAACTTGAATGTATCAAATAAGACAAAGGAAATTGTTCCATGTACACATGCAGATTTTCCTTCCCAACTTACCTTTTTTTAAAAAAAATTTTTTTTTATTGATTTCAGAGAGGAAGGGAGAGGGAGAGAGAGATGGAAACATCAATGATGAGAGAAAATCATTGATTGGCTGCCTCCTGCATGCCCCCTACTGGGGATCGATCCCACAACCCTGGCATGTGCCCTTGACTGGAATTGAACCTGGGACCTTTTAGTCCACAGGCTGATGCTCTATCCACTGAGCTAAACCAGCTAGGGCCCAACTTAACTTTGACCTGGGTTCCAGAAGTTCCTTTTTAGGTTAGACACGTTTTCCTGGAGAAAAATTGAGAGGTATTCCCTAGGCCTGCCCACAAACTTCTAACCCCCTGATTGAGGCCCTGATGGCCTTTGAACACCCTGTCACCCACCCACATTGGGAGGGCAGGGTGACTCTGGAGTAAGGGAAAAGGAAGTCCACCACTCATTCATTCATTCTACAAATATTTATTAAGTATCTACAGTGTTCCAGGCACTGTTCTGGAACCTGAGGATGCACTAGTGTACAAAATAAATGAGGCAATTTAATAACAAAGCTAACATTTAATAATGAAATATTTATATTCTATATAATAAAAGGCTAATATGCAAATAGACCAAATGGCCAAACAACCGGTCGCTAAGACATGCACTGACCACCAGGGGGTGCGTGCGGAACATGGCAGGCGTTGGTAGCAAGCAGCAGAGCGCGTAACATGGTGGGTGTTGGCCGCGGCGGGATGGTGGCGCAAGTGAGTGGGGGCGCTAGACCAAGGTGGGGCGCTGGTTGCTGTCATCGGGGCGAGCCTCTGGTGGTTACTGAAAATTCTTTGCTCACCCTCGATGCAGTCTCGCCTGGCGCTCACACCTGCTGCTGGCGCCAGCCCCATTTGCTCCCACTGCCAGTGCCTGGTGCCGGCCCTGATTGCTCGCCGCCATCAGAGGGTGCGAGCAGCGGCTGCTGGCCTCAATAATCCCTCAGGGCTTCTCCACCTCCCCCTGCTCCTGAGGGGCAATCACGGCTGACAGCCACCGCTTGCACCTACTCCCAGTGCCAGAGTCACTGCTCGCACCCAACTGCCAGTGCTGGCCCCACTCAAACCCACAGCTGGTGCTGGGGCCGCCGCTTGCACCTGCTGCCGGTGCCTGGCGCTGGTCCCAATCGTTTGACACTGTCAGCGGGTGTGAGCGGCCAGCTGGTGTGAGCGGTGGCTGCCAGCCCCGGTCGCCCCTGAGGGCTTTTCCATCTCCCCCTGCTCCTGGGGGGCGATTGGGGCAGCAGCTACCACTCACACCTTCTAACAGCACCAGCTCTGCTCACCCACTGCTGGCGCCAGCCCCGGGCCGTCAGTGGGTGAGAGTGAGGCTGGCACTGCAGCAGCAGGAGAGGGGCTGCCAGCAGACCCAGGACAGGGAGCCTCGGCAGGAGGGGCCAGGCAGGGGGGCAGAGGATGGGCCAAGACCTGCCCCTGTACCCACTGCAGCCTCGCAGCCCACAGTTCCCTTCAAGGTGCACGAATTTGTGCACTGGGCCCCTAGTATTAAATATATAACATTTATAATAGGGTAACACTTTGATAAATCTTACCAAGTGTCAGGCACTCTTCTGAGTGCTTTGAGTATAACTTGTTTAATCTTTTTCCTCACAATAAAAGGTTGATGTGAGGATTACATTTTACAGATGAGCAAATAGGCACAGAAATGTCAAAAAAAGCTGTGCCCTGGGCTTTCTGCACACAGAAAGTGGCAAAGCCAGGTTACCAACCCAGGCAGCATGGCTCAGAGTTCCTACTCTTAACCCTATGCTTCCACAAACATCACTTGAGTGCTATGTAAATTGTACCAAGCCTGAGGCATTCCTGGAGAGAAAGATAAGAAAGATCCAGCCCAGCCCTGGATGGTGTGGCTCAGTGGATAGAGCATCAGCCTGCGGACTGAAGAGTCCTGGGTTTGATTCTGGTCAAGGGCACATGCCAGGGTTGCAGGCTCGGGTCCCCAGTAGGAGGCATGCAGGAGGCAGCCAATCAATGATTCTCTCTCATCATTGATGTATCTATCTCTCACTCCCTCTCCCTTCCTCTCTGAAATCAATAAAAATACATTTTTTTAAAGCATGGAAAAGGTGAGAATACTATAATGGTTTCCTCTCCAAATCTGTGATCCCCTGAACGTTATCCTCTGGCCCCTAGCAGGGATTCCAGGTTAAAAACTGGCTCTAGACAATCTCACCTACATCCTGCCTACAACCTCCTGATGTGTGTCCAGCCAGGACCCTCCTGAGTGCCAGGCCTCTCTCTTGATCATCTTTGTTGGGCTGGGCTATGAGAAAACCTGCTTGACTCTGTGACTTAGTCAGATTTATTACGTAGATCCCTTTAATGATACTAAGAATCTGTTAAACAGATATTACGACCTTCACGAGAGCTGGTCCTGAAAGACTGAAGGCTTGGGCTGCTGTGCTGGCCAGAACATCTGAACTTTCCACAAACGGGTGCTGCCCCCAAAGCATCTTCTTGACAAAAGTGGGCTGTTGTTCATGGAGCATTTTGAGATCTTGCCTCCCGGCAGTGCCATCAGTTTGGCTCAAATAAATTCTTGTAAGTCTCCACAGGTGTGCAAGTTTCTTACGTCTACAATTCTGTGGCATGAGGCAACGGCGCTGGAATTTCCACTAGAAAGTTCTGTGTTGTTGGCCCCTCGGCCTGGTGTGTATGACGGGCTGGGAAGTATCCAAGCTTGACTCTGTCAACATAAGAAACGTCCAAACCTGTCGAGAATTTTTATGAGTTTATTTGAATCAAACTGATGACACATGCCAGGGAGCAAGATCCCAAACGCTCTGAAAAAATAGAGTTTTGCAGTTTCTTTCATGCACTTGAAATTAAGGAGGGAATGTCAGTAAGATTACGTGGAGGTGGGAGAAAGCCAGGCCAGGATTGGATTACAGGATAGTTAACAAGGTGATGTGCCCTCTCGAGGGTGGTCACGGCTTTTTTCAAAGGTGTATTAACCTAGCCAGTGGTTCTCAACCTTCCTAATGCCTCAACCCTTTAATACAGTTCCTCATGTTGTGGTGACCCCCAATTTCATTGTTACAAATTGAACATAATTAAAGCATAGTGATTAGTCACAAAAACAGTATGTAATTATATATGTGTTTTCCGATGGTCTTAGGCGACCCCTGTGAAAGGGTTGTTCGACGCCCAAAGGGGTCGCGACCCACAGGTTGAGAACCGCTGATACAGGCACAGACACATGGACAGGGCTTGCTTAAGGCAAAGATACATCTTTTACTAAAAAGTTGTATGTCTGGGGCATGACTCAGGCAGGCATTTACGATCAGATCACCCTGCGAGGTTACTTTCCATAGAACCCCTTTTTTAAACCACAGTCGCCACGAATGAATCAATGTTCCTTTCTCTTTCGTGCTTCCGTCAAAATGCACAGCTGCAAGCAAGCACTATTGCTCTCTTACTTCCTCGTCAGTGCCCAGGACAGGAAGTGCCCCTGGGCGGGCGGGCTCGCAGGTTTGGGTCTCTATGAGAGGTTGCCACGGTAAACAGAATTAGGGAAGTAAATGCTGGGCAGGTAACTGGGCTGTGCAGAGAGAAAACCTGCTTGGAGCAGCGGGAAAGGGACACACGGGTCACAGACTGGGTCTGAACAAGAATGGCAGGAAGCCCCCCAGGAGGCAGGGCCAGGGGTGAATGGCACACAGGGTCATCGGACACCAAAGAGCACCCCCCCCCCAAAAAGGCTGTCGGAGCATTTTCACGGCATTGCCTTTCCCAAGGGCCCGGGGCTTTAGGGTACAGCTCTAAACACAAAGGAGAGGGGAGAGGGGGAGAGGAGGGGGAGGGGGAGGGGAGAGGAACAGTACAGGGGCTTCCTGACAGATCTGCAAAAGACTCTGAAGAAACTTGTTTTTGTTTTTGCTTGACTTGTTTATGCAAAGGAGATTTGAGCCCTAACTTGCCAAATATATATTTTTTTGATTTATTTGCATATTTTGACAGGTAACACTACTAAGAAAAGCTCTGGCTGTTTCTGTGTGGCAACTGAAATGAAAACTACACTAATAAAGACATTTTAAGTGATGTCTCAAGAGAGCTATCCAGAGTAGCAAGATTCACTTGTGCACTTTTAAATTTAAGAGCATCATTTTAAAAGGAAAAATCAGTGAGATATTTTATACTATTTTTTCATACTAAGTCTTCAGAACCTGGTTGGTCAGCATGCTGAGCCTAGCCGAGCTGCACACACTAAGAATACATAGACAGACAGACAGACAGATGCACACGTCTATAAGGGCATCTCTTCTAACTTCTATGATGGACTCTTCTGTTTCTAACTAAACAGTGTTTTGTGTTTGTTTTTAATTTGTCCTTGGGTGTGGCTGGTAAATGGCACTAATCGGATTTCTGCTATCTGTGGTTGAAGCTATTTACCCTCTGGCTGGGAGAAGTGCAAACCACTTACTCTGGAGTGTCCTTGGTTTGGGAAGATGGGCGTTACCAGGTGGCTGCAAACTGCTATTCAGCTCTCTGTCTCCGTTTCCCATTCGGCTTGTCCTGGAATTTTTCTAGCTTTTTTGGTGTGTGTGCAGTTTATTTTTAATTTATATTTTTTTTAAATCTTTATTGTTGATATTATTACTGATGTCCCTCCCTTCCCCTCCCCACCCCCTTTGCCTTCCTCCACCCAGTTCCCACCCCGCCCTAGGCCTTTACACCCTACTGTCTGTATCCATAGGTAAGATCTTTGGTTAATCCCTTCCCACCTCCCTCCCTCCTTCCCCCTGAGATTCATCAGTATGTTCCATGCTTCCATGCCTCTGGTATATATTCCTTTTTTTTTTTTAAATTTCAGAGAGGAAGGGAGAGAGAGAGAGAGATACATCAATAATGAGAGAGAATCATTGATTGGCTGCCTCCTGCATTTCCCCCTAGGGATTGAGCCCCCAACCCTGGCCTGTGCCCTGACCGGGAATCAAACCATGACCTTCTGGTTCATAGGTCAACGCTCAACTACTCAGCATGCTGGCTGGGCTCCATGCCTCTGATTCTATTTTATTCACAAGTTTATTTTGTTCATTAGATTTTTTTGTTCGTTTATTTTCATTTTCAGATTCAATTATTGATAGATATGTATTTGTTGCCATTTTATTGCTCATATTTTCTTCTTCTTCAAGAATACACTTCAACATTTCATGTAATATTGGCTTGGTGGTTATGAACTCCTTTAGCTTTTTCTTGTCTGTGAAGTTCTTTATCTGACCGTCAATTCAAAATGAGAGCTTTGCCCGGCCAGCATGGATTAGTGGTTGAGCATCGACCTATGAACCAAGAAGTCACTGGCTCGATTCCCAGTCAGGGCACATGCCCGGGTTGCGGGCTTGATCCCCAGTAAGGGGAGTGCAAGAGGTGGCCGATACATGATTCTCTCTTATCATGGATATTTCTCTTTTTTTTAAATATATTTATTTATTGATTTCACAGAGGAAGAGAGAAGGAGAGAGAGATAGAAACATCAACGATGAGAGAGAATCATTGATCGGCTGCCTCCTGCACGCCCCCCACTGGGGATCGAGCCCGCATCCCAGGCATGTGCCCTTGGCCGGAATCGAACCCGGGACCCTTCAGTCCGAAGGCCGATGCTCTATCCACTGAGCCAAGCCGGCTAGGGCTATCATGGATATTTCTATCTCCCTCTCCCTCTCCCTTCCTCTCTGAAATCAATAAAAATACAGTAAGTCCTCGGGTTACGTCGGAGATCCGTTCCTACGGCCCGATGTAACGCGATTTTCGCCCTAGGTCAGAGCCTACCTACATAAGCACCTACATAACTCACATGGAGCACATACACAGCAGTAATGAAGTGAAACAGTAAAAAAAAAATTTAATAAATGGTGCTGGGAAAATTGGACAGATACATGCAAAAAAATGAAACTAGACCACCAACTTACACCATACACAAAAAATAAAATGGATAAAGGACTTAAATGTAAGATGGGAAACCATAAAAATACAAGAGGAATCCAAAGGCAACAAAATCTCAGACATATGCTGCAGCAATTTCTTCACCGATACATCTCCTAGGGCATTGGAAACTAAAGAGAAAATAAACAAATGGGACTACATCAAAATAAAAAGCTTCTGCACAACAAAAGAAACCATCAACAAAACAACAAGAAAGCCCACTGCATGGGAGAACATATTTGCCAATGTTATCACCGATAAGGGTTTAATCTCCAACATTTATAGGGAACTCATACAACTTAACAAAAGGAAGATAAACAATCCAATCAGAAAAATTGGCAAAGGACCTAAATAGACACTTTTCAAAAGAGGACATTCAGAAAGCCAAGAGACACATGAAAACATGCTCCAAGTCACTAATCATCTGAGAGATGCAAATCAAAACAACAATGAGGTACCATCTCACACCTGTCAGACTGGCTATCATCAACAAATCAACAAACGACAAGTGCTGGAGAGGATGCGGAGAAAAAGGAACACTCATGCACTGCTGGTGGGAATGCAGACTGGTGCAGCCACTATGGAAGACAGTATGGAGTTTCCTCAAAAAGTAAAAAATGGAAATTCCATTTGACCCAGTAATCCCACTTCTAGGAATATATCCCAAGAAACCAGAAACACCAATCAGAAAGGATATATGCACCCCTATGTTCATAGCAGCACAATTTACCACAGCTAAGATTTGGAAACAGCCGAAGTGCCCATCAATAGATGAATGGATTAGAAAACAGTGGTACATCTACACGATGGAATACTATGCTGCTGTAAAAAAGAAGGAATTCTTACCATTTGCAACAGCATGGATGGAACTGGAGAGCATTATCTAAGTGAAATAAGCCAGTCAATGAAGGAAAAATACCACATGATCTCACTCATTTATGGATAATAAAGACCATTATAAACTGATGAACAAAAATAGATACAGAGGCAGAGCAGCATCGAACAGACTGTCAAACTACAGCAGGAAGGCTGGGGAGGATTGGGGGGTGGGTAAGAGATCAACCAAAGGACTTGTATGCATGCATATAAGCATAACCAATGGACACAAGACACTGGGGGGTAGGGGAGGCCAGGGGAAGGTCAAGGGGGAAAAAAAGGAGACAAATGTACTACTCTTTGTAATATTTTAAGCAATAAAAAAAGAAAGATAACAATTTCTGACCTTTACTTATGGTAAATAAATAATAAAAAACAAAGCACGTATGTACATACGTCGAAATAGCAGAACTTTTTTTTTAATATAAATAAATGGGAGTTGGCAACATAACCACGAAGAGTGCGATGTAACCCGAGGACTGTCTGCATATATATTTTAAAAAATGAGAGCTTTGCTGGGTAGAGCAATCTTGCTTGTAGGTCCTTGCTATTCATCACTTTGAATATTTCTTGCCACTCCCTTCTGACCTGCAACCCCCTTCTCCAGTGGAAGCTTCATATGAAATAACTGAAGAAAGTTTTGCTTTGGCTTTTTCTCCCCGGCTGCTTGTCAATCGGCTTCCACCATGAACACGGTAACTATCTGGACCAGGAAGTTCATTACCAGCAAACTGTTTCAGTGGAAACAAATGGCCACTGGCAGCCTTTACCCTGGGGAGGCAATGGTACCTAAGAGAAATTCGGGAAAAACTAACCCAAATGTATGATCACACCAGATGTCATCTTTGTGTTTGAATTCAGAACCCTTTTTGAGGTGGCTTCAAGACAACATGCTTTGGCATGATTTATGATTCCTTGGATTATGCGAAGAAAAATGAACCCAGCCTTAGTTTGGCTCAATGGATAGAGCATTGGCCTGCAGACTGAAGGGTCCCAGGTTTGATTCCAGTCAAGGCACATGCTTGGGTTGCCGGCTCGATCCCCAGTGAGGGGCATGCAGAAGGCAGCCAATCAATGATTCTCTCTCATCATTGATGTTTCTACCTCTCCCTCTCCCTCTCTGAAATCAACAAAAAAATAATAAAAATTTAAAAGATAAACATTTTTTTTAAAAAGGAAAAAAAAGAAAAATGAACCCAAACATAGACTTGCAAGACATGGCCTCTATGAGATTAAAAAAGACCTCAAGAAAACAGTCTCAAATTAAAGATACAGGCATGGTGTATATTAGCCCACAGGGAAAAAGAACATAGCAGCTCTGTTCAACATAATAGTTATCTGCTCCCTTTTCTATGACAATGTAACCGTGGGGCATTATAACCCAGCACCACCACCACTCTTTTGACCTTGTTTCTGTACATGCTGACTCTTACTGATATGTAGCTTGTAGATCATCAGCATGTTTGTATAAGAATCCTAGGAATGAACTTCAGAAGATACAGACTCCGACCCCCAGTCCTCCCAGTTCCAGGAGACTTGCTGACCTTTAACCATAGAACCTGGATGATGTAGAACCAGGATGACACACACCAGACCATCACTTGACCAGTTTTAAGGTCCTTATCGGAATAGACTGTGCTGGCCAGCAGGTAGAGAACTTTTCAACCCCCTCCCCTTGATCTCTTTGTTCTGCTTTGCCTTTCTCTCCTTATAAAAACCTCTGCCTGCACTGAGATGTGGAGATGGGCTTTGTGACAAGAGTCCCCCATCTCCTCAGGTGCCTGGCACTTGAATAAACCTCTTTCCTTTTTCACCAGCATCTGTCTCACAAGTTTGGCTTTTGTGGCGGCAGGCAGCTGATCTTGGGTTCCAGTTACAACAATAGAGAAAACCCTCTAGACCAGGAGAAGGAGAAGGAGAAGGAGAAGGAGAAGGAGAAGGAGAAGGAGAGAAAGAGAAAAAGGAAGGAAGGAAGGAAGGAAGGAAGGAAGGAAGGAAGGAAGGAAGGAAGGAAGGGAGGAAGGGAGGGAGGGAGGAAGGAAGGAAGGAAGGGAGGAAGGAAGGGAGGAAGGAAGGAAGAAAAGAAAGACAATCTTACCCTTTGTGACAGCATGGAGGGACCTGGAGAGTATTACGCTAATGAAATAAGCCAGACAGAGAAAGACAAATACCATATGATTTCACTTATATGTGAAATCTAAAGAACAAAATAAATGAACAAACAAAATAGAAACAGACTCATAGATAAAGAACAGATTGACAGGGGTCAGAGGGGAGGGAGGTTGCAGGGCTGGGTGAAAAAGGTGAAGGGAATAAGAAGAAAAACAACTCATAGACACAACAGTATGGTAATTGCCAGAGGGAAAGGGGGGAGAGTTAGAAGAGGGTAAAGGGAGATAAACAGTGATAGAAAGAGACTTGACTTGGGGTGGTGAACACACAATACAATACACAGGTGATATATCATAGAATTGTACACCTGAAACCTATATGATTTTATTAACCAATGTTACCCCAATAAATTCAATAAAAAGGAAAAATATAAAATAATATACTTTTTATACAGTCATCCCCCCCCCTTTTTTTAATCCTCACCCGAGGATATTTTTTCCATTGATCCGTAGAGAGAGCGGAAGGGAGCCCGACTGGGGCTGGCAACCAAACCTGCAACCCAGGTGCGTGCCCTTGACCAGGAATCAAACTGGAGACCCTTCGGTGCTCTGGCCCACGCTCTAACCACTGAGCACACCAGCCAAGGCGGTCATCCCCTCTTATCCGCAGTTTTGCTTTTCACAGTTTGTTACTGCAATCAACTGTAGTCTGAAAATGTTAACTAGAAAATTCCAGAAATAAACAATTCATAAGTTTAATTTTTTAAATATATTTTTATCTATTTCAGAGAGGAAGGGAGAGGGAGAGAGAGATAGAAACATTAATGATGAGAGAAAATCATTGATCAGCTGCCTCCTGCACACCCCACACTGGAGATCAAGCCCACAACCCGGGCATGTGCCCTGACAGGGAATCGAACCTTGACCTCCTAGTTCCTAGGTCAATGCTCAACCACGGAGCCACACCAGCCAGGCCAATTCACAAGTTTTAAGTTGCGTGCGGTTCTGAGCAGCATGATGAAATCTCACGCCATCTCCAGCCATCCGGCTCTGTCCTGCGCAGGAGGTGAATCACCCTCTGTCCAGCCTACCGGAGCTATATGCGCTCGTCACCCTTTAGTCACCTGGTAGCTGTCTGTTATCAAAGACGCCACATTCACATGACCTTTGTCACAGTATCTATGTATATAAAAAGGCAGCTACTGTAATGGCCTAAATGACCTAACAACCAGTCGCTATGATGCCCAATGTGGCCAGCGAACCGATCAGGGGGTGGAACTGGCGGCCAACCTCCTGCAGCCCCTCGCCCAGGCCGGCCTGCTCCTGATCCCACCCCCTAACCCCCTGGGGTGGGGCTGGGCGGCCAACCTCCTGCAGCCCCTACCCCCATGGCCACACCCCTGATGGGCCCCCACCACCCTGATCGCCCCCTCACCCCAATAGGAGGCAGGGCTGGTCAGCAAATCTCCTGCAGCCCCTCCCCCCCGCCCAGCCCCACCCCAGATGGGCCCCCACCCCAATCAAGGGCAGGGCCAGTAGGCCAACCCCCAGGCCGCTGGCCCCTGATCGGCACCCACCACCCATCCCATATGGGGGTGGGGCTGGCCAGCCACCACCCAAAGCCCCTCCCCATGGCCTGCCACGCCCCCAATCGGTCCCCCAACCCCAATCGAGGCCGGCCAATCGCCCACAGCCCCTTCCCCCATCTGGCCCGGACCTGATCCTGATTGGGGCCCTGATCTGCCCAATAGGGACGGGTCAGCTGGCCAACCTCCAGCCATCTCCTCCTCCAGACAGACCCAGCCCCCATCTGCCCTGATTGGGGCCAGGCTGGCCAGACCCCACCCATGCATGAATTCATGCACTGGGCCTCTAGTATTGTTATAAGTGTTCTATTTCATTATTGTTGTTGTTCATCTCTTACTGTGCTGATTTATAATTTAAGCTTTATCACAAGTATGTACCGGTATGTATAGGAACACACATAGTATATACAGGATTCGATACTACTTGCGGTTTCAGGCACCCACTGGGGGTCTTGGAATGTTTCCTCACAGATAAGGAAGGAAATGTACGGCCATAAAACAAATATTTGGGGAAAACATATATATGTATGAAAGGAAGGAAAGGAAGGAAGGAAGAAGAAAAAAGCTTTCATTTAGGTAAGTTACACCTATTTATAGTGATTATATTACAATTAAAACTAGTAATTTTTTTAAAGCACACAAGCACAGCCCGGGCAGTGTGGCTCAGTGGTTGAGCGTTGACCTATGAAACAGAAGGTCAGGGTTCGATTCCCCAGTCAGGGCACATGCCTGGGTTGCAGGCTCAGTCCCCAGCAGGGGGCGTGCAGGAGGCAGCCAATCAATGATTCTCTCCCAACATTGATGTTTCTATCTCTCTTCCTCTCGCTTCCTCTCTAAAATCAATAAAAATATTTTTTTAAAATAAAGAAATTTTAAAAAATAAAATTTTTTTAAAATAAAATAATTTTAAAAAATAAAAATAAATAAATGAAACACACAAGCACACATTTCATTAGCCGTCGGAACAATAACATCATCACTTCCTATGTAGTCTCTGGAAAACTCCAGAGAATGAAAAAGCAAATGACCTCTTCATATCATTATGATAATAGTCCTCATATTGCAGATCCTCTAAGTGGGCTTGGGAACCCACAGAGGTCCCCAGGCCTCGCTTTGAGAACTGCTGAGAGATTGTGATGCTGTGGTAATAAACAACCCCGGAATCGCAGCAGCTTAGCACAAGGGTTCACTCCGTCCTTGGACTTCATGTCCCCTGAGGGCTGGCTGCGGCTGGAGCGCGGCTGGGTCTTACGTCCAGGGGCAAGGCAAGCGCGAGGAAGTCTCGGAGAGAAAGCTGTGGCCTGCTGGCTGTGCGTGTTCTTGGCCGGAGCTGGTCAGACGGCTCTTCCTTACCACCAGGGGCCGGGAAGTGCAGTCCCGCCTGCAGTATGTGAAAAGGAGCCTTTCTCCTTGAGATTTTCTTTTCAATATCGGGGAAATGTCTTTCTTAGAGGCCCCAGCAGACTCTCCCTGGGTCAGAATTTGACCAGTTGCTGCTAAAGAGAAGTAGTGTTAACCCAAGAGGCTCAGACCCATCACCACCCCCCTGGGCAGGGGCAGGGGCAGGGGACCTTCGCCCATCAACGTGTTGCTGCCCACCCAACGGCTGGAGAAAATCGGGGCCTCGTTAGCAAGAAAGAAGGAGAGAAATGGCTTCACAGCCTTTCCCTCTCGCTTTTGGTTTGGTCTGCTCTCACACCCGTAATCACAGTTTATTGAAAAAAGCAAGACACATACTTGGGCGTATCTCTTGAAAGGGAGATTTCCCTGTAAAGCAACACTTGCCTAAGAGATATCAAAACTGAATATTGTATTTCATCACAACTAGTCCCAACCGGCTGAGGCTAATAAACAGGTGTGGACTTTGGGCGACTCCTGGGTGCCAGACCCTAACTCCTTCCTGACTAATAAGCAATGGACTTGTCTTAACCAATTGGGTCAGACCCATGAATTCATTCCATTCTATGCAAAGTGTTAGTTTTTAACTATTAATTAGCATGTTACCATGGAAACCCCCTCCTAGCACTCTCTTGACTTCTCCCTCTCAGCATCCCTCCCGGTGACTCTCCTCTGCACTGGTGAGTGCCCGTGCCTGGCAAGTACATTCAGCCTTTTTCTTTTTTAAACTTTTTATTTCATTTATTATTATTATTATTACTATTATTATTTAGAGAGAGAGAGGAAGGGAAAGGAAGAGAGAAACATCAGTGATCAGCTGCCTCCTGCACGCCCCCTACTGGGGATCAAGCCTGCAACCTGGGCATGTGCCCTTGACCAGAATTGAACCCGGGACTCTTCAGTCCACAGGCCAACCCTCTATCCACTCACAGGCCAACGCTCTATCCACTCACAGGCCAACGCTCTATCCCAGTGATGGCGAACCTATGACACGCGTGTCAGAGGTGACATGCGAACTCATTTTTTTTGGTTGATTTTTCTTTGTTAAATGGCATTTAAATATACAAAATAAATATAAAAAATATAAGTCTTTGTTTTACTATGGTTGCAAATGTCAAAAAATTTCTATATGTGACACGGCACCAAAGTTAAGTTAGGGTTTTTCAAAATGCTGACACGCCGCGCTCAAAAGGTTCGCCATCACTGCTCTATCCACTGAACCAAACCAGCTAGGGCTAGTGATCAGAAATTTAAGACCATTTATAGAAAAGGATTATTTGTTTAGTTTTGTCCTTAAACTGGACAAATAATCTAGAACAGTGGCTATCCCACCTCAGGACCTTCTGCGTGATAGAAATGGTCTATATCTGCTGTCCAGCGTGGTGGCCACTAGCACATGTGGAACTGAGCATTCGAGATGCGGTTAGTGAGACTAAGGAACTGAATTTAAATTCTATTTAATTTTAACTTTAGTAGCCACATGTGGTCAGCTACCTCTGTGGTGGACAGTAGAGGTCTAGAGGTCCAGCACATGTAGCTCTAGTCCGTGGGGAGCTCTTGGACTCAATGAGGAGTCCTCAATATCCTTATAATAATGCACCTATTTTTCATTAAGATCGGCTGAAACCCATAGCTACCGACAGCTCCCCTCCTCACACACTCTCGTTTAGATGTTTAGAATTCAGAAAAATTCTAAACGAGCTGCAGGAGAAATATCTGTGACAAGAAAAAAATTCTACGACGTCCTAAATGGAATTACAGGGGGCAGAAGAGTGAGAGAAGGAAGCAAGAGTAATGGCCGTTAGTTAATGACAGCTGGGGGCCAGTGAGCAGAAGCCGGCTGCTTTCCTGAGGGTGTGAGGCCCTGACTCAAGCTCCAGGCTTCTGTAGCCACCACCACATGGTGAATCTGCCGGAACTTTCATGACGTGTCGCCTATAACCATTCAAGACTAATAAATATTCCTTCCTTGCGGACTGTGCACTATCCTAGAACTGCCTTCGCCTTTTCCCACCCCCTTATCTGTAGTCTGCGTAAATTCTTTGAAAATAACTTACATCTTCCTTCCCCAAAACGATGTATGAAAGTGCTCATTGAGGGACAAAAGTCGCTACAGCAGTGATTTCTGCCCGCACTGCCGTGGGGGGCACAAGGGCACATCGGACACAAGTGTTTGGAGTTTGAGTCTCAGCCGGGCAGTTTTTGCTGTTGTCGATTGAATTTTTTCCACTTCCCACAGGAAAGCTTAGCTATGCCAACAACAGCCATTGCAAATAGTGATGTCATGCTCAGAAGACAGGCTTATGTACATAAGAGTGTAATGGAAGAAGTGACGATAATTATTGCGACAGGAAACTTACAAAAAAGGATGGTGATCTGTGGCCTCCCCCTGACAGGGTTGGCTGCCGGGAGCTTGAAATGGTAATTGCAGATGAACGCATTTCTTTTACTACATCAAAAATAAGTTATCTTGCCCGGCTGGTGTGGCTCAGTGATCGAGTGTCGACTCATGAACCAGGAGGTCACTGTTTGATTCCCGGTCAGAGCACATGCCTGGGTTGCAGGCTCGATCCCCAGGGGGGGGCTGTGCAGGAGGCAGCCAACCCATGATTCTCTCTCCTCCTTGACGTTTCTGTCTCCTTTTCTCTCTCTTAAATCACTAAAAACATATTTTTATTTTTTCAAATATATTTTATTGATTTTTTACAGAGAGGAAAGGAGAGGGGTAGACAGTTAGAAACATCGATGAGAGAGAAACATCGATCAGCTGCCTCCTGCACACTCCCTACTGGGGATGTGTCTGCAACCAAGGTACATGCCCTTGACCGGAATCGAACCTGGGACCCTTGAGTCTGCAGGCCGATGCTCTATCCACTGAGCCAACCCGGTTAGGGCTAAAAATATATTTTTAAAAGAATAAGTTATCTTATTGAGGTAAATCAGTCAAAGGATCCTTGTATTCTGCTATTTGGTACAGGACCTGAAATGTTTCATTTTCAGTCTTATTGGATTACACTTCAAGATGAAGCCAATCTAAATTCTGAGTGTTTGTAAGCTGTTTCATATTTAATTAAGGGATCGATTGGTAAGGGAGGGTTTACCTGGCATTTAAATATTGGGATTTTTATGAATATGAAGCAAATAATTTTTTTGTATACGCACTGAAAACGAGAAAATACATAAACAAGCCTAATGGTTATCTTCACTTGTGTCCAAGTGGGTTGGAAAGTCCCCACAGGCATTGAATTCTATAAATAAAAGCCACCTTTCATTGAAATGTTGCTCTAATAAAACTTATCAAAGCCTGAAAAAAATGCTGGTCAACTGCAGGGCACGCTTGTCTTCTCCACCTGGGCCTCCTGCCCAGGACTCCACACGCCAGGACCTGCCCTTTCTGGCTAGCAGATGGCTCAATCAGCCCCTTCTCTCAGGAAAGGTTTTGGTCCAGAACGTTTTTGTTTAACGTCTGCTAAGGTATGAGGACCCGCAGTCCCACCATGCCCCGAGGGAGGGCCTTACTGCCTCCAACCACTTCTCCTTTTAAAAATATATATATATATATATATATATTTATTTATTTATTTTTTACAGAGAGGAAGGGAGAGGGATAGAGAGCTAGAAACATCGATGAGAGAGAAACATCGATCAGCTGCCTCCACTCTATCCACTGAGCCAAACCGGTTAGGGCATCCAACCACTTCTCAAACACCTGGCCTCACTCCCATCCTCTCCTGGAACCCCGCTCCCCGCCAAGGGCTGCACAGGCTCGGCTCCCCCGTCCAGTGTGGGTAGGAGAGCCCCACGGCTAAGAGGCAGAGAGTCTGTCTCCCAGACCTCCACCCAGGTCTTCCCCTCTGTTTCTGGGAACCAGCCTCCACCTGGCACGGAGCGCATCTCACTGAACCGAGGTTCTCCGGAAGGAGGGCTGCTCACTGGAGACCGCAGTGCTGCGTCCTGGGCAGCTTCTGGCTCCAGGAGGCTCAGTGGCTGGGGCCTGTGTTGCGGGAAAGGATGGTGGTGACTGTGCCCGCGGGTCGCCGGAGACCAGGTGGTTAGAGGCAGGGGGTGGGGTGTCTGCCACAGTGAGATGGAAGGAGGAGCTGTTACTCTTCCTGCCACAAGGGGGAGCGCCAGTGCGAAAGTCTCGATCATACCGATTAATTAGCTTCTACTACGGATTATTGTCAATATGACCTCAGCTTTTATCAATGGCCTTTCAAATACGCCCGTTCAGAGGGTCACTCCGTTTGGTAACAGGGAGTGTGCATGTTAGACTCACTTCACGTTACTTGGAGCAAATTCCAGGAAGTCTTGCTCTTCCAGAGAATGTACATTAACATCAGGACGACATCTGGCCAAGGGAATAGGGTTGGTAGATTTAGCAAATGAAAATACAGATGGCCAATTAAATCCGAATTCCAAAGAAACACAAATAAATTTTCAGTGTAAGTACTCCCCAAATATTTCATGGTACATGGTTATACCAAAAATCTATTTGTTGATTATTGGAAATCCAGATTTAACAAACATTGTCCATTTTACCTGGCAAACTTACCCGGGGTTAGATGTGCTTTAAAAGTTGTCCCAGCTGAAATGTCTGCAGCCTTGCTCTGTGCTGGCACCTGTGCTGGCCTATGCCCTGCCCACAGGTCTGCCCAGAAGCGGAATGGCTCGGTTTCTGGGCATCCTCTTTCCACAAGGAGATGCAGTACCACCCGGCTCGTCTCCTGCTCCCTCCCTTCAGCACCTTCAAAAGCTCGGCCAAGAGAAACAATATTTTAAAAAGATAATCTGAGGAATGTCTTTTTTCTAGGCCAGTGATAACCCACCTTTTCCGTGAAAAGGCCAATTCAGGATAAAGTAACCTGTTACCAAATTTGTAAGAAAGAAAGTATCTTTTTTATCAGGAATGTCATATCAACAACTTTTGTTTCGGCATGCTTCTATTGTTTCTCCAATGGCTAAAGGGTTTCATTATTTTGCCTAAACTTTCAGAAACTGCATAGACGCATGCCCTGGCGTATCTGATGTGATGCTCTACTTGTGACCAAGGTTTGTGGTCTAGGAAAGCATTTTTGGAGCTGGTTCACTTAGCTTTTCCTTACCTGACCCTGGGATCCACTTAACTGCAAAATGTGTGTTGTCTCTTTTTGTTCATGTATAAAGACCAAACATGGTCATGTAGTGACCACCTCGATCAAGATGTAGAGCTTTTCTGCACTCAGCAAGTTCCTCTGTGCTCTTTTCCAGTCAACACTTCCACCAAAGGCAACCACTACTCCGGATCTATCACCAGTTATTAGTTTTGTTTGTTCTTATGTTTCATATGATTGAAATCATACAGTACAACATGTGTTCATTGAACATAATTTCTGTGAGATTCATCCATGTTGCACATATCAGTAATTCGCCTTTTTCATTGCTGCCTAGTATTCCTTTGTAGGAAAATACCATAATTTATTTGTCAAATTACCAAGCGATGAGAGAGAATCATTGATTGGCTGCCTCCTGCCCCCTACTGGGGATCGAGCCCTCAACCCAAGCATGTGCCCTTGACCAGAATCAAACCGGGACCTTTCAGTCCACAGGCCGACGCTCTATCCACTGAGCCAAACCGGCTAGGGCAATTCACCTTTTTCATTGCTGCCTAGTATTCCTTTGTAGGAAAATACCATAATTTATTTGTCAAATTACCTAGCCCTAACCAGTCTGGCTCAGTGGAGAGAGCATCGGCCTGCGGACAGAAGGCTCCCGGGTTCGATTCCAGTCAAAGCCGTGTACCTTGGTTTCGAGCTCTATCCCCAGTGGGGGGCGTGCAGGAGGCAGCTGATCGGCGTTTCTCTCTCATCCATGTTTCTAACTCTCTATCCCTCTCCCTTCTTCTCTGCAAAATCAATTAAAAATATTTTTTAAAAATTACCTGGACATTTATGTCATTTGGGGGGTTTGGCTCTTGTGAATAAAGCTGCTACGGACATGGCTGTGCTCATGTGTTTGGGTGCACTCATTTCTCTTGCATCTAATCACAGAAGTATGAATATGTTACCGGGAGACCCCCGGCGGGCTCAGCTGCCTGTCGCTGTGTCCACTAACGAAGGTGGTGTTGAATCACATAAGGCGCTTATTGAGAAGGCCAGCCAGCCAAGAAGACAGGGTGCTTATAAGCATTCAAATCCTGCCTTACAGCAGGTGCGGGGGACAGGGTTATAGAGGGGAAGGCGCTGGGGTGAGGCTGGGAATGGAGTGCAGCTACACGCAGCCCTGGGGGTCCGCAAACTTCAGCTGTTGTCCTTTAGTCCTCAGGGGAGGAGATGATGTGGATGAGATGATGTTTTGACTCCTGGTGGGTGGGTCTGAGCCTGCTTCTCGGTTCTGCTTGCTGGAGTCATGGCTGAGTCACCTCCTCCATCGCTCCCCACAGGCCTTGGAAAGGAAACTTAAGAAAAACCTAACCCCCTATTCACATAAGTATAAGTGTCCTAAGATTTAAAATAATATGATTATTTTTCAGATTAATGCAGGTGCTCTATCAGATTATAAGTCCCCCTATCAATTGTTGGGTCACATGTAGGTATATGTTTAGCTTTAGTCAATATTGCTGAACAGCCCAGCCAGAGTGGCTCCGTTGGTTGAGCATCATCCCGTGCACCAAAAGGCTGCTGGCTCCATCCCCCATCAAGGCACATGCCTAGGTTTTAGGAGTATCTGGAAGACAACCAATCAAAACATCCGTGTTTCTCTCTCTCTTTCCCCTCCTCCCTCACCCTTCCTCTCTCTAAGCATGTGCTCAGGTGAGAATTAAAAAAATATAGCCCTAGCCAGTTTGGCTCAGTAAATAGAGCTTCGGCCTGCAGACTGAAGGGTCCCGGGTCAGGTGATGTTGCACCACTTTTCATATGCACATGCCGGATTGTGGGCTCAATCCCCAGTCCAGGGGCGGGGGGGGGGGGGGTGCAGGAGGCAGCCAATCAATGATTCTCTCATTATTGATGTTTCTGTCTCTCTATGTTTCTGTCTCTCTATCCCTTCCTCTCTGAAATCAGTAACACACACACACACACACACACACTGCCTGGCCGGTGTGGGTTAGTGGTTTGAGCGCCGACCCCTGAACCAAGAAGTCACTGGTTCAATTCCCAATCAGGGCACATACCTGGGTTGTGGGCTCCATCCCCAGTAGGGGGCGTGCAGGAGGCAGCCAATCCATGTTTCTATCGCTCTATCCCTTTCCTTTCCTCTCTCTTTAAAAATCAATAAAAACGTATTTTTTAAAAATATTGCCAAACAATTTTCTACCCACCCTCCCCATCCCACAGCAACGTATGAGAATTTCCGGTGTTCCGCATTTTCATCAACATGCAGTGTCGTCAGCTTTCTGAATGTAACCATTCTAGTGGGTATGTGGTGGTATTTCTTGGTGATTTAAATGTCCATTTCTCTCATCCTGGCCAGTGTGGCTCAGTGGGTTGGAGTGTCCTGTACATCGAAAGGTTGTGGGTTTGATTCCTGGTCAGGGCACATACCTAAGTTATGGGTTCAATCCCTTGTCAGTGAGAGGCAGCCGATCAATGTTTCTCTCTCTCTCTCTCTCTCTCTCTCTCTCTCTCTCCCCCTTCCCCTCTGTCTAAAATCAGTAAACATATCCCCTGGTGAAGATTTTTTTTTAATTCCACTTTTCTCAAGTGATGTTGCACCACTTTTCCTGTGCGTATTGGCAATTGGGCAACCTCTTTCTGTGAAAGTCTGTTTCGCTCACCTCCAAAGATGCTCCCCAGTGACCCAGGCGCGCCTCGGGGGATTCATGGTCTCTGGAGCCCCTTCCTTCATTGACTCTGGGCGGCAGAACGCGGCAGAAACGGCGCTGTGCCGCTTCAGGCCTGCGCTCAGAAGGCACGGCAGCGTCTGCTTTGGAGCGCCCTGGAGTCCTGAGCCACCAGTAAGAGGGCTCTTTATTTATTTATTTGCCTACTTACGTATTTACTTATTTATTTCAGGGAGGAAAGGAGATTTCAGGGAGGAAAGGAGGAGAGGGAGAGATAGAAACATCAATGATGAGAATCATTGATTGGCTGCCTCCTGCACGCCCCCTACTGGGGATCCAGCCCGCAACCCGGGCATGTGCCCCTGACCGGAATCGAACTCAGGACCCGTCTGTCCGCAGGCTGACGCTCTAGCCACTGAGCAAACCGGCTAGGGCCTCTGTATAAACGTGAGATTTGGGTGAATGGGACCGAGAGCTACTCCTTTCCGAGAGCTACTCCTTTCCGTCACCCGAGTCCCGCCTCGTCTGTAAGTCCCGGGCGTGGGAAGCCTGCCACCTCCGTGGGAGGGTCTGCCGCTCTCTCCAGTCTCTCCTTGCGCTCCGTGCATGGAGGCCAATGGCGAAGCAACGCCAGGTGGAGTGGCCACACGGAGAGAACCCGTTTTGGTTTTGGTCAGAGAGAAAGGTGTGAAGACAGGAAAGGGTCAGAGCAACGCAATGTTGAGGCATCTGAAGAGGAGGAAAGGGGCCGGGCGCCCAGGAGTGAAAGCAGCCTGTGGCCGCTGGGAAAGGCAAGGAAATGCATCCTCCCTTAGAGCCCCCAGGGGGCAACACGGCCCTAAGGGCCCGTATGTTAGCCCGGCATGTCAGACTCTCACCCTCAGAATCGTAAGATAATACGTCTGTGTTGTTGTTGTTTTTAATATATTTTATTGATTTTTTTACAGAGAAGAAGGGGGAGGGATAGAGAGAAACAACAATGAGAGACAAACATGGATCAGCTGCCTCCTGCACACTCCCTACTGGGGATGTGCCCGCAACCAAGGTACATGCCCTTGATCGGAATCGAACCTGGGACCTTTCAGTCCACAGGCGGACGCTCTATCCACTGAGCCAAACCAGTTAGGGCTACACTTGTGTTGTTTTAAGCCACTAAGTGTAGGATACTTTGTTGGGTCAGCAATAGAAAAAGAATATATTTCCCCTTCCACTAGCCAGAACCAGCAGAGAACTGTGTCTCCAGGTGTTGTGTCTCATACCCAGAGGCATGCCCCATAAAATTATGTTATTGGCTGTGGTTTGATTGTGGTGTTATTGCCTGGCACTGGGCAGCACTATAAAAACCAGCCTTGTGAAACTCTTTGCTGCTTTGCCAGGCTACGTGTGGAAGATTCCATTACACCAAGTGTCCTCTTTGTGAGTTCCTGGAAGAGAGAGAGACCTGCTCCGGTTTGTCTCTCTGCGTTTCAGTTCGGAAGCTTAGAGCGGTGATTCTTTTTTTTTTTTTTTAATATATATATATTTTTTATTGATTTCAGAGAGGAAGGGAGAAAGAGAGAGAGATAAAAACATCAATGATGCCCTGACTCCTTTGGCTCAGTGGACAGAGCGTCGGCCTGCGGACTGAAGGGTCCCAGGTCAGGGGCATGTGCCTTGGTTGTGGGCACATCCCCAGTGGGGGGCGTGCAGGAGGCAGCTGATCGATGTTTCTCTCTCATCGATGTTTCTAACTCTCTATACCTCTCCCTTCCTCTCTGTAAAAAATCAATAAAATAAATTAAAACAAAACAAAACATCAATGATGAAAGAGGGTCATTGATTGGCTGTCTCCTGCACACCCCCTACTGGGGATCGAGCCTGCAACCCAAGTATGTGCCCTTGGCCGTAATTGAACCTGGGACCCTTCACTCCACAGGCCGACACTCTATCCTGAGCCAAACCGGTTAGGGCTAGAGCAGTGATTCTTAAACAAGGTGTCTTAGGGTGGAGGAACTATCAGAATTACCTGGGCAGCTCTTCAAGCTGGCATTGCTCAAAGGTAGAAAAGACAGGGAGCGTGTGTAGTAGGGTGGTTAGAGCAAGGCGTGCATGCCATGAAGACCCTCGCTGTGAACTGCTTGTTCCAATCAGTTAGTTCTCAAACATTTCAGTCTCGGGGCCTCCTTATAGTCTTAAAAATTATGGAGGAATCCATCGAGCTTTTGCTTATGTGGGTTATATCCTTCAATATTTACTGCATCTTAAATTAAAACTGAGAAATATTTGCCCTGGCCAATGTGGCTCAGTTGGTTGAGCGTCCTCCCATGAACTGAATGGTCGCCGGTTCGATTTCATCAGGGCACATGCCTGGGTTTCGGGCTCAATGGGCATGCAGGAGGCAGCCGATCCGTGTTTCTTTCTCATTGATGTTTATACCTCTCTTTCCCTCTCCCATCCTCTCTCTCTAAAACCAATAAAAACATTTTTTAAGAAAAGAAAAAAAAGCCTGGGAGGGGGCAGGAGTGGGATGGAGGGAGTCAACGGGGGAAATAGGGGGGATATTTGTAATACTTTCAACAATAAAGATATTTTTTTAAAAAGAAAAAAATGAGAAATACTTAAAATATTCATTTATTTAAAAATAACAAATCTGTTATATGTTAATGGAAACCTGCAGATGTTTCTCATCTCTGCTTCTGCACCCAGCCCTTTGGGATATTATATATCAAGGAGCCTTTGAAAACCTACATGGCACACTTGACATCATGAAAATAGTTTGGGCTTTGGGCACCCCTTGAAAGGGTCTTGGGGACCCCTCCAGGAGCTCCCAGACTATATTTGAGAACTGCTGCTCTAAGACAATAATTCTTTTATTGCTTAAAATATTACAAAGAGTATTACATATGTCTCCTTTTTTTTTCTCTCTCCTTGACCTTCCGCTGGCCTCCTCTACTCCCCAGTGTCTTGTGTCCATTGGTTATGCTAATATGCATGCATACAAGTCCTTCAGTTGATCTCTTACCCACCCACCCCCCCGCCAACCCTCCCTGGCCTTCCCGCTGTAGTTTGACAGTTTGTTCGATATTGCTCTGCCTCTGTATCTATTTTTGTTCATCAGTTTATAATGGTCTTTATTATCCATAAATGAGTGAGATCATGTGGTATTTTTCTTTCATTGACTGGCTTATTTCACTTAGCATAATGCTCTCCAGTTCCATACATGCTGTTGCAAATGGTAAGAATTCCTTCTTTTTTATAGCAGCATAGTATTCCATTGTGTAGATGTACCACAGTTTTCTAATCCATTCATCTGTTGATGTAAGACAATAATTCTTTTCTTTCTTTTTTTTTTTCAGAGATAGAAAGAGACAGAGAGAAACATTGATTTGTTGCTCCACTTATTGAAGCAGGGAGAGACTGGGAACTAAAAAGCCCCATCTCATTCTCCTCCTACCCTCTAATCGTCTACCAGATCCTTCCGTGTCTGAAACCTACCAGAAGCCAGGGAGTCCGTGATGTGGCCCATAAGGGTCACTCTCTGGGGGAACAGATCGGCATGGAGGAGGGTGGAGAATAAACATGGAGGTGAGGGCCTGGACGGTGTGGCTCAGTGGTTCAGTGTTGACCCGTGAACCCAGAGGTCACGGGTTGGATTCCAGGCAGGGCACGTGCAGATTGACAACGGCTGCATTCCACTGCAGGCACAGCTGCTGGCTGGCCCTGGCAGCGCTCTCTCTTTCTTGGTTCCAGTAACTTCTCCCTCTCTGTCTCCTCAGGCAGGGCTCTCCATGGTTGCTAGCCCCGGGGTAGCAATCCCTTGCTGGTTTCCGTTAACCCTGCCTACACCTTTGTAAATAGTTCCTTCATTGAACTCTCCTCAATTTCTTTTTGAGATTCCATATCTGTGGTGTTTATTTTTAAAGATTTTTTAAAATTGAAAGGGGGAGGGAGAGAGAGAAACATGGATGGGCTGCCTCCTGCACGTCCCTACTGGGAATCGAACCGGCAACCTTTCTGTGCACAGGAGGACACCCAGCCGCGCCACACCGGCTAGGGCGCCATATGTGTAAGGGGCTTGTAGCGATATAAGCTGAGGGGTTGAGTGACTTCCCCAAGGTCACACAGAGGAAGTGGGAGGACCCCTGAGAGGACGTCTTCCAACACAGAGAAAGGTGGCGTCCTTTGCCGGCCTTGCCCACCTGCCCAGCCCCGTCCCGGAATCTTGGGCCCTGCCCCACCTGCCGGAATCTGTGATCCTTTTGTTGGGATGGGATTGTATTCCCGAGGGCTCCCTTCCCGGACCTGGCCCGCAACTTCAGTAACCAGAGCTGTGTGAGAAGAAAAGCCCAGGCCACTAGGGTAGCCACACCCCAAACAGAGGTGAGGTCTCAGGTGAGTCAAGCCAATGAGGGGCCACCTCTCCTGTCCCGAAGGCCACTGCTCACCTGTAGCCCTGCCTCACCAGCACTGGCCTCCCAGCCCCTGGCTATCCTTTCGTCCTTTGCCCACAGGGCTCTCCGCTCCTCCCTCCCACACCCAACAGGTGTCCTGTAACTAGGACATCTGCCTCCCACCCCCGCGCTGGGCCTCCAGAGATGTGAGATGGGACAGGGCTGGGCCTTCAAGCTCCCTACTTCCCCCTTCCAACCCCAGATCCTCTCAGATTCCCAGAGATGGGCTCTGGCCAGGGAGGGTGGGGCTGCTCCTGAGATCATCAGGAGTCACGGGCGCCGGCCGCCTAGACAGTGACAGAGCTGTGGCAGGGAGCAGACCGTCACCCAGCTCTGTGCCTCCAGTTGACTCAAATGTGCCATGTTCCCGCACCTGCTTCTCCCACTCGTGACCCTCGGTAACCGCAGGAGGCAGAGGATGGCTGCCAGGGGCCTGGGTCCTAGCATCTGAGGAGCTGGAAAGCAGGACCCCCGAGCTCTGCCCAGCGAGGCTGGTGTCAGAAGGGGAGGGGGCCATCTGGAGATGGAGGGAGTGAGGTGGCAAGAGGGAGAAACTGTGTGAGAGGAGGGAGAGAGGAGGCCTGGCTGCAGCGGGAGAGGGAGTAGGTGGAAAGCCAGGAGTGGGGCGGGCAGGCTGTGAGTGAGGGCTCCAGCTCTCCCTGCTTCCTCTTTCCAGCCATCAGCCCCATCCCAGGAGCTCCCCAGGATCCAGGTAAGGCCGCTGACCTGGGGAAAGGCAGGTGCAAAGGCAAAAAGATAGGAGGGGCCTGGGTGCTGGGGCAGGGGGTGCTGAAGGGCAGGGAACTGGGGAAGAGGACGAGGGTGGGGGTGAAGGAAGCTGAGGCCTGGGCAGTGTCAGGGCCGGAATCGCCAGCATCTTCCTCTCTTTACCGTCTGACTCCCAGCTGCAAGTCCTGCTCAGGAAGAACCTGGAGATCTGGGTGAGCAGGGGCTGGAAGCGGGAGGGTGGTCTCGGGTCTGAAAGGAGGTTGAGGCTGGCTAGGCCACGAGGGAGGTGGAGAGGACCGGAAACCTGCAGGTGCCCAGTCCTCTGTTCTCTGTTCAGGGCGGCACACTGGAGTGGGGTGAGGAACGGAACTTGGTCCTAAGCTACCGGGGCCTCCGGGGTGGGGGGCAGGGACGGGATATGACCTCACGGTACCCCGCTGCAGACTGTGGTCGCCCTGACCCCTCTGCCAGAATCGTGGGGGGCTCAGACGCGCAGCCGGGCCGCTGGCCGTGGCAGGTGAGCCTGCACCACAGCGGGGTGCACATCTGCGGGGGCTCCCTCATCGCCCCCTCCTGGGTCCTCTCCGCCGCTCACTGTTTCGTGTGGTGAGTATTCACCCCTGTCCAGCTCCCCTCCTTCAAAAGCCAAACTGCTTGAGCCCGTGTGCACAGCTAATTTGGAGACTAGCTGCCTCCACACACACACCCTCCCCCCACCTCCACCCCGGAGCTGGGTGCGCTGCGGGGTGTCCTGGCTCTGAATGCGCTGATGCTGCTAACTGTCCAAGTCAGAATTACGTTGTCCCCATGCCCAACCCACCACCTGCCGTCCCCCCCCCCCTCCTGGCCCCCAGACTCCATTGCCCCAGCGAGGGGGGGTTCCCGCTTTTCCCCCCCCAAGGTGGCCAACCTAA
>NW_005871801.1:100533-105844 GCF_000147115.1 Myotis lucifugus | reverse complement strand
CAGATGATTTTTGAGCACCTCCTGGTGCCTGGCACTGTGTTATTGCACTAGAAATATGCTAATGAACATAAGCAAAAAGTCCTGCCTCCTCACTTTACATTCTAGTCACTAAGTGGATAGACATATGCTTTTTCAGCTAAATAAGCAAACACTTATGTTAGAAGGTAAATCCTCATCTCCAGAAAGTTATCTTTCCGTGGTAGCGAGGCCCCCACCACAATTCCACATCTGTGATCAGACCTGCGCCATGCCGAGGCCTTCAGAGCGGGTGGGTGGGGAGGAGATGCCACAGCCGCTGCTTGCAGGGGCCCCATCGGGGCAGGAGGTGGCAGGAAGGGCCCATCTGAGCACCGAGGAAGTCTGTGTGCGTGGACCGGGCCATCCTGACAATGCGCACCCCGAGCAGATTTCTGGGGAGGTTTTGTGCAGTCAGGGCATCAGCTGGCATCACAGGCACGTGGGGCGATATGGAGGCCACCCTGGAATCCAGGTGAGGCATCGTAGATGGAGAAGGGTCAGGCTGCCAGGCTGGAGTGCAGTGGGCAGAGGCAGCAGAGGCTGCAAAAGCTGGTGGGGCTGACCTGGATGGCGGGGCTCAGTGGCTGAGCCGACCTATGAACCAGGAGGTCAGGGCACATACCCAGATTTCGGGCTTGATCCCCAGTAGGGGGCGTGCAGGAGGCAGCTGATCCGTGATTCTCTCCCACTACTTTCCTCTCTGAAATAAATAAAAATATATTTTTTTTAAAAAGCGGTGGGGCTGGGCCATGAAGGCCATAAGGTCAGACTGAGGGCCAGAGCACCCCTCCAGCTCCAGGGGTCCCAGGACAATCCCTAAACTCCCCTGGCTGACCCTTAAGTACAGCTCAGCCATCAGCTCACGGCCTGGGATGCTAGATGGGGAGGGAAGGAGCTCGGTCCACACCCTCACCCACTTTTGCTGGATCCTGAGACATTATCTGCACCGAAAGCGGGTTCCCCTGTGGAAAGGACGGAGCCCTCAGGGTTACACAGTGGGGGCCATTGGCTGTCCTTGGTAAGATCGGAGCGGAACTCTAGAAACATTTCTCTGGCAGCAGCAAGTGAAGGGCGGTCGGGAACCGGTCAGCGAGGAGGCCAGGCCAATCAGCCAGCCCAAGCTGATGCCTCCTGAACTGGGGAAGTGGCAGTAAGAATGCCCAGAGGTCACAATGATGGGTTTTCTGGACTTGAGAACTTACTGAGAAGGGGAAGTTGAGACAGGGTCAGGGATGGCACCCTGATTCCGTGCTTGGCAACTTGGTACAGGACCGCATCTAGTGTATATGGCATCTTTGTTGAAAAGGGTACGTTCTTAGGACTGACACAGCCCATGTCAGAGCTCAGAGCTTTGCGGTTTTAGCCCTCACATCCATCCTCTGTTGGCTGGGTGCCTTTGTGCAGTATGAAACCATCCATGGCAGCTCTCGCCGGGTGCTTTATGGGGTCACTCTGGAGATGAGGATTTAGGAAGAAGGATGGAGAGGAGCAGGAGACGATGACTGGTTTTGGATGTGGTGGGCTGAAATACTGAGCATCTGATAGGTCCAGGAGGCAGCTGGGGGCGGGAGGGGGACAAAGTTGAGCCCTGGGGAACAGGGGATTCCACACCTGCCTCACAGCATTTGCTCTCTCGTTCTGCCCGCAGACCCCCTGCCTCTCCCCTGGGTGCTGCAAGAGGTGGAGCTAAAGCTGCTGGGAGAAGCTGCCTGTCAGTGTCTCTACAGCCGGCCTGGCCCCTTCAACCTCACTCTCCAGCTCTTGCCAGGCATGCTGTGTGCTGGCTACCCAGAGGGCCGCAAGGACACCTGCCAGGTGAGGGCAGGCCCCTGCATCTGCCTGACTAGTAACCACTAGGAAGCAGTGTGAGAAGCAGACAAGCGCCATCTCTCTCGTATCTCTGAGTCTTATCTGCAAAAAGAGGGCAAGATGCCAATAGGTGGGATTGATGTGAACAGTATAACTAGACAGAACTTGGGGCTCAACAGTGGGCACTGTTGTCTATGGCAGTACGTGCAGGGTTATGTGCCAGACTCTGGAGTGAGTCTGCCTGGTTTGAAGCAGGGCACCACCACATATTGGCTGTGTAACCTTGGCCAAGTTATTTAAATACCTTTTTATTGATTTCAGAGAGGAAGGGAGAGGGAGAGAGAAGCATCAATGATAAGAGAGAATCATTGATTGGCTGCCTCCTGCACACCCCTCCACCGGGGACCCAACCTGAAACGCAGGCATGTGCCCTGATCAGGAATGGAACCGTGACCTCCTGGTTCATAGGTTGACACTCAACCCCTGAGCCACACCCGTCGGGCACCTTGACCAAGTTATTTAACCTCATCCAGACTTTCTTATCTGGAAGACAGAGATGATAGTGTTCCCTATCTCATAGGGCGGTTGGGATGATTAAATTAATTTACACATGTAAGAGCACTTAGAACAGTATGTGGTCCTTAATAAGAGCTAAATAAGTATCAGCTACTAACATTATAATAATCCCACTTCCCAGCTCTCACTGGGTGCTTGACGGGGCCATTCCTGAGATGAGGATGTAGAAGAACAGAGCATGGCACCTTTTAGTATATACTCAATCAATAGTTATCTTTAAAAACGAATTAATCCTTCCCAGAAGGGAATTTTCCAGATCACCTTCTGAAGGCCAAAATATAGTAATATGATAACTATTTTCCCCACAAACCTTTCTCAAATCACACACGTTTTTAGGGTACTCAGCCTGGGTGGTGGCAATGGGGATTCAAGCTCGATGGTCTTCAGGGTCCCTCCCAATGACGAAGCTCTGTGACTATGGGCATAATCCTCCGCCTTCTTGAGCAGGATTGCAAACAATTCAAATCCCTCTGGACCAGCGCTGTCCAACAGAGCTTCCTATGGTGATGGAAATATTCTGTATCTGCACTGTCCAGGGTAGTGGTCCCTAGCCACATTGTCTACTGAACATTTGAAAAACATCTGAAATATGATTACTGTAACTGAGGAATTAAATCTTTTATTTTTTAATATATTTTTATTGCCGAACCGGTTTGGCTCAGTGGATAGAGCGTCGGCCTGCGGACTCAAGGGTCCCAGGTTCGATTCCGGGCAAGGGCATGTACCTTGGTTGCGGGCACATCCCCACTGGGGGGCGTGCAGGAGGCAGCTGATCGATGTTTCTCTCTCATCGATGTTTCTAACTATCCCTCTCCCTTCTTCTCTGTAAAAAATCAATAAAAGATATTTTTTAATATATTTTTATTGATTTCAGAGAGGAAGGGAGAGGGAGGAATAGAAACATCAATGATGAGAAGGAATAATTGATTGGCTGCCTCCTGCACACCCCTCACTGGGGATTGAGCTTGCAACCCAGGCCTGTGCCCTGACCTGGAATTGAACCCTGACCTCCTGGCTCACAGGTCAACACTCAACCACTGAGCCACGCTGGCCGAGTTTAATTTTATTTAGTGTCTACCATGCTGGACATCACAGTTCTAGAGGATTCTGAGCCTTCTTTGTGACCCTGTTCAGGTCACAGAGATACCTGTCCTGGACTATAGAGATGTCTTAGGGACCATTCCTCTAAGTACGAAATGCCCACAACCCCTGTGTTAGTGTCTGTTCATTGTAGTCCTTCCTCCTGTCTTCCTGCTGCTTTTAGATTCCTATTTTTAACAGCCTCCTAAACGCTGGCACCTCTGATTCACTTTAACAACTGGGTGATCTTAGAAACCCAAAACAGCATTTATTTGAACTATTCATTGAATACGAGTCATTTGGCTCTGAGTGTCTCCCTGAAGGTCTCCCTGGCATGGCCTTTAGTGCATTCGTTTGGCGCTCTTGGCGTGGCTGTTCCTCATCGGCCTTTCTGCCGCTTAGTGTCGTAGGGAATACAGGAGCTGACGCAGCCAAGACACCACCTAGCCCCAGTCTCCTAGGAGAAGGCGGCTGTTTGCTGGTCCAACAAGAAGAGGTGTAGAACCTTTGGAAGGTGGCCCAGTATACACTGGTGGGTCCCTGGGCTGATCCCCTGACGAGGACTCATCTATCTATCATCAGGGAGACTCGGGGGGACCCCTGGTCTGTGAGGAGCAAGGGCGGTGGTTCCTGGCGGGAATCACCAGCTTTGGCTTTGGCTGTGCACGAAGGAACCGCCCTGGAGTCTTCACTGCGGTGGCTCCCTACGAGGCATGGATCCGGGAAAAGGTGATGGGCCCCGAGCCTGGGCCCGCCTTTCCCCCGCAGTCCCGGGGGCCCCAATCCGGCCCCCAGGAGCCCATGGATGAGAACTGCACCATCGCCCTGCCAGGTGAGGGGGTAGGACCCCTGGAGGTCCACTGAACAGGGGAGATTTGAGTTGGGTGGGAAGTGCTGGGGGTCCAGAGGCCCGCTGACCCAGGCCTCTCACCCGCAGAGTGTGGGAAGGCCCCGCGGCCAGGGGCCTGGCCCTGGGAGGCTCAGGTGATGGTGCCGGGATACAGACCCTGCCATGGGGCGCTGGTGTCGGAAAGCTGGGTCTTGGCACCTGCCAGCTGCTTTCTGGAGTGAGTGAAAACCCACGTCTCAGCCAGACTCCCGCCCCTCCCCGCACCGGCCTGAGACATACCTAGCCCCAGTCCTGAGTGGGGGGCTGGGGGGAACCTCAGTCTGCAGTGCGGGAGGGGGTTCTCCTTGGGAGGTGTAGGATCCAACTCACAAAGTGGGGTCCTGGTCTATCGGGAGCGAGTAGAGGGGTTAGTATAAGTTCGATCCGGGATGTGGAGTCCGAGTGCACAGTGCTCGGGTGGTAGGTAGAAAATCCTAGCCATGGAGCCAGGTCAGGGGTGAGAGGCTTCGCGCCCCGTGTGCGGAATCCAGCCCACGCGCCCAGTCTCCCCATCCCGCAGCCCCAGCAGCTCGGACCGCCCGCCCCGCGACCTGCACAGCTGGCGCGTGCTGCTGCCCTCGCGGCCGCAAGCGGAGCAGGTGGCGCGCCTCGTGCCGCACAGGAACGCTTCCCGGGACGACGCGGCGGACCTGGCGCTGCTGCAGCTGCGCGCGCCCGTGAACCTGAGCGCCGCCCCGCGGCCCGTGTGCCTGCCTCGCCCAGAACACTATTTCCTGCCCGGGAGCCGCTGCCGCCTGGCTCGCTGGGGCCGCGGCGGTGAGCGGGGGCGCATGGTGCGGGGGCGCGAGGCCCTGCTGCGCCGCGCGCGGACTCCTTCCTTTTTCTCTCCCAGGGACCGCGCCCGGCCCGAATGTGCTGCTTGAGGCGGAGCTGTTGGCCCGTCTGGTGGTGTCACTGCTTGTACGGCCCGCCAGGGGG
>NW_005871801.1:95335-99648 GCF_000147115.1 Myotis lucifugus | reverse complement strand
TCCATGGCAGAGGCTTCAGGGGTCAGCTGTGAGACCTCCGCTGAGGGGTCACCTCCTCTCCCTATCCTGCGGGCTGCGGCGAGAGCCGGCCTCGGCGGGGCTCCTGTGGCCCTGGCTGGCAGAGGTGCATGTGGCTGGCGATCGAGTCTGCGCGGGGACCCTCGTGGCCCCCGGCTGGGTCCTGGCAGCCACTCACTGTGTCCTCAGGTGGGTCTCACCCATCTCCTGGGCGATGGGAAAATTGGGCGACGGGCCGAGGATTCTTGCAGTTGTGGGATATTCCCCCTTTAGGGCTCTTAGAGCACAGGGCAGCTTCTGTGAAGGGTTTTGAGACAGGAGAGAGATTTAGAAGGAGCAATAATCAAGGAGTTAGTGGAATAACTCGGGAGATTCATTCCACCCTTTCCCCTGGGCTGGGGAAGACTTTACCAGTAGGGGGATGCGGGTGGAGGGCGGGCAGGAGGTAACAATGGGCCTTGTTCCAACAGGCCAGGCTCTACAACAGTGCCTTACATTGAAGTGTACCTGGGCCGGGCCGGGGCCAGCCCCCTCCCACAGGGCCACCAGGTGTCCCGGTCGGTCATCAGCATCCGCCTGCCCCGGCACCTGGGACTTCGGCCCCCTCTGGCCCTCCTAGAGCTGAGCTCCCGGGTGGAGCCCTCCCCTTCAGCCTTGTCTATCTGCCTTCACACAGGGGGTGTCCCCCTGGGAAGCAGCTGCTGGGTGCTGGGCTGGAAGGACCCCCAGGACCGAGGTGAGAGCCCTGGGTCCCGGGGGTGAGAAGTGACTAGAGGCCAGCATCCCTGGGACAACCTTCTTTCCTCTCTAGTCCCTGTGGCTGCTGCTGTCTCCATCTTGACACCACGACTCTGTCACTGCCTCCATGAGGGTATTCTGCCCCCCGGGACTCTCTGTGTCCTGTATGCAGAGGGGCAGGAAGACAGGTGTGAGGTACAGGGGCCTGGGTGTCCTGGTCCAGGGAGGGGTCAGGCAGGGCTGGGCAGCTAGACCCTGGGGAGAGAGCAGGGTTAAAATTCTTGGGAGCTGGGCCTGAAATGGGTAGAAGTAGTGTCTCCTGGTTGGACCTTGGAGAGCGACCAGGGCTCTGGATGCCTAAGGATGGAGACAAGCAGAACTTTGGGCTGGGCCCTAGGAGAAGGTGCAGGGGACCGGGAGGAAGGGTAAGAGACCCTTTGGGCCTTGGCTTTTACTCCGCAGGTGACCTCCGCACCTCCGCTCGTGTGCCAGAGTGAGGAAGGCTCCTGGGTCCTTGTGGGCATGGCTGTTAGAGGGAGCCGGGAGCTGTTTGCCACCATTGGCCCTGAAGAGGCCTGGATCTCCCAGATAGTGGGAGAGGCTCATTTCTTGCCCCCCAGTGGCTCCCCCTACTGGCCCCCTGAAGGCGGCTACCTCTGTCCTATGGACATGGCTGGGGCCTCAGGCTCCCCTCCTGCTGCTCTGTTCCTGCTGCTACTACTGACCCCCCTGATTCAGGGCTGAGGGGTCTGGCTCCCCGGACCACCTCCTCCCCTCCTTCCTCACCCCCTCCAGCCCTCTACTTCCTTCCCAGTGGGGTTGGAATGTGACTTAACCGGCTTCAGTCCCTTTGCCAGAACCTCCAGAGCTCCCCACCCACCTAGACTGCAATGGCTTCAGATAATTGGGCCTCAGTGCCGGGATATTTTGTGCCCTGGAATCCTTGGGGACGGCTCATGCCGGCAATAAAGGTGTAAACAAAGACACGTGGCCCTGTGGCATTGCTGAGGGCAGGTGGGGGGCTAGAGGGAAGCCAAAGGGCCCCTCCCTCTTGAGCTTCCGTGAGTCAGGCCTTGGGCTCCCAGGAAATGTGTCCCTGATAACGTGGCAGCTGTCCCTCATTCCTGCCCCAGGGTGGGGGAGGTTGGGCGGCCAGCTGGGTGTGTGTCACCTCCCCAAAGGAATCAGCATCCCCAACACCTGCTGGACACCTCAGCCCTAGCTCTGACCCTGCTGCCCCTCCCCCAGAGTAAGCAGGACTCAGGGTGGGGGTCACAGAAGGAAGGGTCCAGGAGTCTGGGAGTCCAGGGTCTGTCTACAGTATCCTATACCCACAGAGAGCCACCTCCATCTACACACCCTGATGAATGATGTCCCCAAGTAGACACCTCCAGTGTCCCCAGGACCCCCATACCCTTCAAGGGTCCACAGCTGTCACATCCGGCCCAGCGCTCTCCGGGTTTGAGGCCCATCACCATCCTTGTATATACATCCCTCCACCTCACCCACCACTGCTTGGTTCACCTCCCTGCATTAATGCAGGCACGTTCCCTGCTAACTGCTAAGTCATGGCACAGCTAGGGTCTGAGGGATCAGCCCTCGAAGTGCTCCCTATATAGTGGGGACACACATGGACACCCCCGGCTGGGGGTCAGGAAAGGGCCATAGAGGTGACGTTTGAGCACAGAAAAAAAGCAAATGGGGACCTCGGGAAGGGATGTGCTTGTGGTGGAAGCCAGATGATGAAGGCAGCAGAGGGGTCACCTCTGGGGCTGGAGTCAAATCTCGTTGAGTAGGTAGAGGATGGGGGAGGGGACACCTAAAGGGCAGCTGGAAGTTCTCCTTGGGGATCTGAGGAGACGGGCAGAGGTCAAAGGCCAGGCTTATCTTTAGCTGCCAGGTCCCAAATAGAATATTCCCTTGAATCTCCATAGGGACGTACATCCCCACTTGCTCCCCATACTCATTCAGTCATCCATATGCCATTCCCCACAAACATTTTTAAAAATATTTTTTTATTGATTTCAGAGAAGAAGGGAGAGGGAGATAGAAATATCAATGATGAGAGAGAATCATTGATGAGCTGCCTCCTGCACGCCCCACACTGAGGATTGAGCCCACAACCCAGGCATGTGCCCTTGACCGGAAACAAACCTAGGACCCTTCAGTCCGCAGAGTGACGCTCTATCCACTGAGCCAGACCAGCTAGAGATCCCCACAAACATTTAATATACCCCATTTAATATCTACCCAAATACACCCACAATGCCTAGTGCAGCCATGGGCAAACTATGGCCCACTGGCCGGATCCGGCCCGTTTAAAATGAATAAAACTAAAAAAAAAAAAGACCGTACCCTTTTATGTAATGATGTTTACTTTGAATTTATATTAGTTCACACAAACACTCCATCCATGCTTTTGTTCCGGCCCTCCGGTCCAGTTTAAGAACCCATTGTGGCCCTCGAGTCAAAAAGTTTGCCCACCCCTGGTAGTGTCTTGCCCCTCCCCAGCTTAGACCCTTCAGTCAGCCTAGGTCCTCTCATCACTCCAGGAATTCCCTGCCCTCAAGGGCCTGAAGTCTGGGCTTACAGGTCCAGACACCTAGCCTATGGAAGGCAGGTGGGGAAGTGGGACCCTGTTTCTCTGAACTTTGAAGCCAATACGCATTTGCAATCGCCCAGACTCATACACTCACAGAGGAAGTGCCCACCCCCTGACCAGTCACCTGACCAGTCACGGGGTCTTTGCCTGAGCCTGTGCCTCCTGCGCCCTCCGCCTGAGCCACTCCTCCCCACCTTTGCCTTGTGAACTCTTCCGTAACCTCTTTAGGTCTCAGTTCTGAAGGCACTTCCTTGAGGAGCCCTTCTTGATGCCAGCCTAGGTCAAGCTCCTGGAAACGGCTCCCCGATCCCCCATTCTCCCTTCTGTGCCACGGTTGCTAGTTTGAAATTATTCTATAATTGCTTGTGATGATTTGTGTCCTCTGTCATCCCTACTTCAGAGTGAGTTCAGGGAAGGCAGGGATGGTGTCTGTTTTGTCTCCTGTGCCTGGAACAGAGTAGGCACTCAGTAAATATTTGTGAGATGATTGGCACTGCCAGACACGCTCACCACACACCGATGAGGCTGCCGGCTCGGCAGAAGGGCCTGGACCGGCCCTAGCCTGTGGCAAACCCAGGTTCTTAGGCTCAGAGACGGGGCCGAAGAAGGGAAGGGGGTAGGAGCGCCTCTGGCCCCAGGACAACAAGGCTGAGCCAAGCCCTGGGAGGCATAACTGGTTCGGGAGACCTGAAAGACCTGGGCCAACAGCACTGTGGCCCTCCAGGGAGCTGGGCCATTGGACATTCCAGTTTCCACCCTGCCTGGGGCTGCTCTCCGGGGGATCCGCCGCCCCCAAGCGCGCACGCTTTCGCGCAGGCACACACTCACCTGGGGGTCTGGGCGATAGGGACGTCAGCGGCGGGAAGCCGGCAGGGCCGAGCAGGGAGGGCGGGGCCAGGGGAGGGGCGGGCAGGTAGCGCTTTTCTCCCAGGAGCTGCCACCTGCGGCTTTCTGC
>NW_005871801.1:45834-95235 GCF_000147115.1 Myotis lucifugus | reverse complement strand
CCAAACCCCACCCGTGCATGGATTTTGTGCACCAGGCCTCTAGTTTTAAATAATACCTTGCTGGGTAGAGTAGTCTTGATTGTAGGTCCTTGCTTTTCATAACTTTGAATATTTCATGTCAGTCCCTTCTGTCCTTCAATTCCTATTCTGTTGATGATTATTTAGATTGTTTCTAGTGTCCACCGTTAGGAACATTCTCGATTCTGAACCACTCTTCCTTGGCATGTGTGCGTTTCTCTAGGCCAGTGCTTCCCAGCCTTTGCCACATCAAGGGACACCCAGAAAATCATATTTTTACTTTGGTAAATGAAGGGGCTCTGACCTCCCCAGGCCCTACCCAGCCGCCTCTGGGGCTGCAGCAGTAAGGTCTTAAACACAGTTGGGAGCTCTGTCCTAGAGTTCATTCCCAGGGGTGGCATTGGGGGTAGCAGCATCCTCAGCTCCATTCGATGTGAACAATTGTGTCAGGTTACACTCCCCACAGAGGTCTGAATTTTTGCCGACACTGGGCACTGTCAAACTTATTAATTATTTCCAATTTGGTGACTATGCTATGGTACTCTGTTGTTTTAGTTAACATTTCCTAATTTCTAGTGGGTTGAGCATCTTTTTATGTTTGTTTGTGTTTCATCGTATGGCTGCGTGAGGGGTTGGTTGGGGAGGAAGGAAGAAGAGGGGACACAGACTCAGATTCCCATGGCGTGTTTAATGAGTGCCTGACCTCTCTCTGCCAGGCTGTCTCACGCACCGTAATGTCTTAAGTCCCACAATAGCTCTGTGAGACGGGGATGGTAGCCTGAGTTCTACAGATAAAGAAACCGAAGTGCAGAGAAGTGATGTGCCCGAAGGCGCACAGCCAGTGAGTGGCACAGCCTGTAAGAGCCGGAGTTGTTTTGTGGAAACAAGCCAAAGGTCTCCTTCCGTCAAAGGCAGGTCACCAGCTCTGAGCCCCCCTCACCACTTACTGCTGTGTGCTTGGCTCACAGCTCACCTCTAAATGAAGCTGATTGAGTTTATCTCCTGGGGCTGTGTGAGCAGTCCTGAAGATAAAGGAAGTGAAAGCCCCTTCGGGGCCTCACGTAGTTTAAAGTTCCTAAATAGCAGCTATTGTCATTATTACGAGAGGAGGAGCCTGGCTGGGCAGTTTTCTCTGCTCCTGGGAAGGTGACTTTGTGAAGGGCAGCTGGGTCTTGTTCCAAACTGCTAGCCTCAGTGAGGGTAGGGTGGCCTTCAGGCTGTGGGAGCCCAGTTGTTCTGTTCCTTTGTTCACTAGCCGCATCCACAGCTCCATCTTTGGGCACTGGGGCCGTGGGAGTGCCGGGTTGTGTGGTGGAGCACAGGGAGCAGTGGTGACGAGGCAGTATCAGGGAAGCAGCCCTGGGAGCTCTGTGCACGGCCTGACTCAGGCAGCAGGTCAGGGCAGGCCAAGGAGGGGCTGCCATAGGCAAATGGAAATTTGCCGAGCAAAGTAGGGCTGAGGAAAGGAATTCTAGGTAGTGACCTTGAAGAGCGAAGTTCCATAGGTGAATAAGTGCTTCCAAGACTATGACAGGAAGTGTCCAGGTGGATGGCACTGTCATGGGAGGTCTGGGATTTATCTTAAGGGCAGTGTGAAACCAGGGAAGGATTTAAGGGGGTGTCACCTGGCCAGATTTCTCGTTTATAAAGGTCTTCAGACTTATAAGGGCTGGATTGGATAGGAGGCAAAGTCCTGGAAGGAAGGAAGGAAGGAAGGAAGCTGTAAGAGACCTGAATGAGGGAATGAGTCAAGGTGGCAAAACTGACTGTGCCTGGTAAGCAGTGAGATGGGGACAAAAGGGTGGCCGGCTTCTGTGAACTCACTTCCCAGGCTCCAAACCAGATCTCCTGGGCTTCATTGGGAGTGGCAGGGCTAAGAACAAGGTATGGGGGACCCAGAAGGGCCTGACCCCCTCCCCTTCCTCCCTCCCCGGGCAGCCTTTTGCGGTGTGGCCTCCCAAGCACGCATCACAGGTGGTAACAGTGCAACCCCTGGCCAGTGGCCCTGGCAGGTCAGCATCCTCTTTGATGGCACTCACGTGTGTGGCGGTTCTCTCGTGTCTGAGCAGTGGGTACTGTCGGCTGCCCACTGCTTTCCAAGGTACCAACTGGGTTGGGCAAGGTGGGGATGCCAAAAGTAGTCTGGAGGTCAAAGTTCAGGGATCAGTTTAGATAAGAGGTTGGGGTTCTTGGATTGGGTCTAGGGTTATCAATGAAATCTGAAAGATAAGTCAGGAATGAAGGTCAGAGGTCACAAGTCACAGGATAAAACTAGGGCACAGTTTGGGATGCAAAAAGTCCTTTGCTGGGATCAGAATCTGGGGTTGGATGCCACAGGGATCAAGGAGCCAGGACTCCTGGGTCCCAGCCTTTGTCCTCCCTGTTTGCAGGGAGCACCACAAGGATGACTACGAAGTAAAGCTAGGGGCCCACCAGCTGGACTCCTACACCCCTGCGGCCGAGGTTCGCACCGTGGAAAAGGTCATTCCCCACCCCAGCTACCGCCATGAGGGCTCCCAGGGGGACATCGCACTGCTCCGTCTCAGCAGCCCCATCACCTTCTCCCGCTACATCCGGCCCATCTGCCTCCCTGCAGCCAACGCCTCCTTCCCCAACGGCCTCCAATGCACTGTCACTGGATGGGGCCACGTGGCCCCCTCAGGTGAGGTGGGCCCTGATGTCTAGAGGCAGAAGGGAGCCTGACTCAGGGTCGGAGGCCCTGGCTAACCATCTTTTGCCCCCACAGTGAGCCTCCAGGCCCCCAGGATACTACAGCAACTTGAGGTGCCACTGATCAGTCGGGAGACATGTAACTGCTTGTACAACATCAATGCCAAGCCTAATGAGCCCCACTCTATCCAGCAGGACATGGTGTGTGCTGGCTATGTAGAGGGGGGCAAGGATGCCTGCCAGGTAAATGCAAGGGGTCCAGTGGGACGAATGAATCTGGGGAAATGAGGGCTGGCATGGGTACTCGAGGCCTGGGGCCTGGTCCTGACAGCTGTTGTATGGCTTTTCTCCTCAGGGTGATTCTGGGGGCCCACTCTCCTGCCCTGCTGGGGGCCTCTGGTACCTGGCAGGCATTGTGAGCTGGGGTGATGCCTGTGGGGCCCCCAACAGGCCTGGCGTGTACACTCTGACCTCCAGCTATGCCTCCTGGATTCACCACCATGTAGCGGAGCTCCGGCCTCAGGTGGTCCCCCCGCTCCAGGAGTCCCAGCCAGACATCAACCTCTGCAGAAACCACGTGGCCTTCAGCTCTGCTCCAGGCCAGGGTTTGCTGGGGCTCACCCTTTTGCTATCACTAGCCCTGATCCTGGGCCTCCTCTAGCCATGGTGGGAGCACTGAGCTACTCACCCTGGGGGTTGACCCTGTTTCCAGAACTGCCCTATTGTACACAAGGACAGACGCCTGTTCCCAGGAATGGACCTGGCCCCTCCCTGACACTGTTTGGGCCTGAGGCTCTAGTCACTCCTTCCTCCCAGGACCCTGTAGGAGCTCAGGGCACCATCATGACCTTTGAGTCCACACTTCTGGGTTTGTTCTTTGGGACTTTAACCCAGAGCCAGTTTTACTGCCTGTGCTACTGGCTAGAACCTCTGGCCTCCTGCTGTCCACAAGCCTATTGGTTGGGCTCCTATGGAGCTCCCAAGGAGCCTTAGCTAAGAAAATGGGCCCTGGCTCTTATGTTTCTGGAAGACTGGGCAGCTGCCCAGCTGACTGCTGCTGAAGGGCTGGCTCCCCTGCCCGACATGCTCTGCCTGATGAGCCCCATCACTTTGCCCTCCTGTTGTCTTCTGGGTTGGAGTTGCCTCTGAGCAGCATGTTTCCAAGGACACAAAAGGCCCCAATCTTGCCCCATTGGCTGCCAAGCCCCCACTGCACCCTGATTTCTGGACTCCGGAGGACTGAGCCCCCACCGGAACTGGGCTTGAGCTTGGATCTGGGGTAGAGGGTAGAAGGAGCAAGAAGGAATAAAATGTTTTGAGCATAACTGGCTGTGTGTGTGACATGCCATGAAGAACATCAGCTGTTGGCCTTTTCTTCCCGCCTCCAAAGTCCAGAGCCACCGGCAGAACTTACTTTATTTAAAAAATGATGAAACAGGCTGTACATATTTACAGGTGGGGGAAGGAGGCACAGGTCCAGCAGCAGGGGCACCGCCACTCACTTCTTGGAAAGTTTGACTTGCTTGTGCTTGGGGGGCGCCCACTTGAGGCAAAGAGAGTCCACTGTGGGGAGAAGAGACAGGAGAGGCAGGGTTGGGCCTCTGGGCCTAGGCCAGGTTTCGCCAGGTGAGAACAAGGGCAGACTTGATCCTGGGGAGGGGGCAGGGAAGCCCAGGCATGAGTAGCCTGCCCCAGGCTTTGGTCCTGGAAGCTGGTCAGACTGGTTTAGGATCATGCGACAGCAAAAGGAGCTATGGCTCCCAGTTGTCCTTACACCTACCCCCTACCACACACACGCAGGAGCCCCCCACCTACCTGTTATGGGTGGTTTCTTATACTGAGCACTTTTGAGGTGCTCCTCTACTAGCTTGGGTGTGACACAGATGACATGCTGGCCTTTCCAGTACTTGACCATGTTGAGGGACTGTAAGGTGCTGATGATGTCATTCTGAGTGATGCTGGTCATCTGGCTGCAGAAAGGGAGTGGAGCAGATGCTGGGAGAGGTCCCTTGTGGGGTCTGGCTGGGACAGCAAAAGGGGACAAGGAGACAGGATCATGGCCAATCTTAGGAGAACCCTTCTCTCTTGGAGAACTCCAGGAAGCCTCCCTCATGAGATGACAGGGCTGGGGTCCAGGGCCCTCACCTCAGGTCCTTGATGGACAGTGTGCCACGGAAGTCTCGCAGAATCTCCAGCAGGACCCAAGACCAGTAGCTGCGGTAGCTGAGCTTGCCCAGGTCGGACAGTGGCTTCTCAGGGGAGCCTACTGTGCTCTCTAGCTTGGATAGCTCATAACCTGGCAGGGGGAGACAGAAGGTCCTGAAAACCCACCCCACCCTAGTACTCTGCCTCCACCACAGGGGCCCCTTGCTGGACAGAGCGGGAGCCACTCACTGAAAGCAATGAGGAACTTTCCGTAGCCGCGGCGCTGGTAGGGAGGCAGGGTCAGGATGCAGGCCACATTGTTTCCATCTGGAGACTCCTTCTCCTGCAGGGGCGAGGTCAGGACTCTGGGGGAGCTCGGCCCCTGCTCCAGTTCATACTCACTGCCCGCCCTCAACCTCGGCTTCCCGACCCAGTACCTTTGAGAAGTAGCCGACAATGTGGGCCCCCTGCCTGTCCACCTCAGTCAAGATATAAAAGACGAAGGGCTCCACGTCGAAGTACAATGTTTTGTGGTCCAGGAAAAGCTTGGCCAGAAGACACAGGTTCTGACAGTAAATCTGAGGGGTAGGAGAGGCAGAAGACTCAGGAAGCAAGTACAATGAGCCCATTGAGGCCTGGACAGGAGCTGCCACCCTGCTCTGCAAATGCCAGGCTCCACAGAACAGCCCGTGCCAGGCCGGTGGGAAGTGCCCACTCACCAGAACAGTAGCACAGGATTTCCACAGGTAAGTGGGCATACGCAGTTCAAGCCCGTGTTATTCAAGGCTATGTCCCCAGCACCGAGCACAAGGCTAAGCATGAAGCCAAGTGCTTGTTAAACATTTGCTGAGTGGAGGGCCTCGAGCCTGACTCCGCAGCCTGCAGTCTGCCCGCTTGGCCATGCTCTTCTCAGCCTCACCTGCTGCAGGCCCAGACACCCACCCCGCTAGAGACCAACGTCAGGAGGAACAATGGGACCTTCAGGTTGGCTTCATGGCACAGATCAAGGGTCCCTCTGGTGTATGACACCTTTTATATCCACTCCCATTTGACCCAACAACTGTGTAAGCCCAGCATGGCTAGTCCCATTTACTTAAAAGAAAACTGAGGCTCTGGGAGGGGAAGTGCTTGTCTGAGACCTCCAAGCTGGCAGAGGGTAGAGCCAACAGGAATACCCATGTCTCCTACAGAGCCCTTTCTGCCACTCCCCCTGTTGCTGCTCAAGGCAGAGCAGCGGGCAAGGCTCAGTGTGGATATTCCTTCCCCAAGCAATTATCACAAGGCTGACTGAGCCACCACAGGTCACCAGTAATAACGAAGGCCCATTACTAAGCACCTACTTGGTGCCAAGTACCGTGCTAAGTATGTGACATTGCTATCTCAGTTATTCCACCAATAGCCCTATTAGGTAAATATGGTCATGACTCCCGTCGTACAGATGAGGAAACAGAACAAACAATGTTAAGTAATTTGTCTAAGGTCAGATAGGAAGTGACGGGGTCATCTGAAGCCAGGAGCCACTCATTAACTGCCCTTCCACGGGAAATGGGACATTTGGTGCAACCTTCCCAGACTGACCAGGCAAAGGCCAGGTTCTCAACAGGAAAGCAGAGCCCAATGCCCCACCCTGCCCCATTCAAGTCCGTTCACCAGGAACAAGGAACTGGGCCAGCAGAGCCACAGAGCTCTGGGCAGGAACCCTTACACAAAGCAGGTCCCTCCTGGGGAAAACCAAACACCTTTTCTTCAGGCAGAAAGAGAAAGCCTTCTAGAGACAGCCTCAGGCACGACAATCTTCACTTCAAACCTCAACTACCCCATCAGCAGAAAAGTCCTTGGGGAGAGGAGCACCAGTCCCCAAGGCTGGCACGGCAGGCCCACATGTTGACCAAGCACCGGCCACAGGCCAAGTGCCAGGCCGCATGTGACGCCTCAGGCCTCTTCCTGGTGGAGCTGCTCATCCTAAGGCTGGCCTCTGTCCTGATGACAGTGGAGGCCGTCCAGCGGTGCCAGTGCTCCCACCTCCCACACCCAGCACCGTGACCACCCAGCTCACCTTGTGGTCTTTGCCATCCACCTCGTACACAGAGATGTTGCTCTTGCGGTAGATCTCCTTTCCGGGGGGCTGCCGCCACTGACACTGGCCCTGGGGTTGATGGGAAGAGGGAGGCTCGAGACCCCGAGGTTTCCTGCCAGGTGCCCTTCATTCTGCCCCATGTGGCTTGCAGCCGATCTCTGCTTCTCGGTTTCCCTATATGTAGATCCTGAGCTCAACACTTCACCCACATCAAGTAATTCTCCACCCACCTGAGGAGACCGAGCCTAAGGCACACAGGGGCTATGAACTGGCTTGAGCAACACACAGCTGGATGGCTTGAGTCCAGGTCGGCCTGGCTCTAGAGGACTCTGGAGGGCCCTGATCCCTGGCAATGGTGTTTCCTAAACCGCATACATTTGCCTCAGATTCCACTCTTTGGGAAACATGCCGCTGCATGAATGATGAGATGACCCCCCCGGCAGCCTGCATGTACCAACACCTCCCATCTGTCACACCTTCCAGTCCCATCGCTCGGGGGCTGTGCTTACTTCTGCTTTTGCACTGAGGAACCTGGCACTGAGCTGGCTTTGATACACGTGTGCAGAAGGGCAAGGGATCCAAGGAAGGTGTACGGGCAGGGATTACCGTCCCCACCCCACAGAAGAGGAAACTGAGGTCTGGGGAGGGGCAAGCTGGCCTAAGTCACTCCAGCAAAGACACAGCCAGGCGGGAATCGGGTCTCTCCACCCACGGGCAGCTTTTCCCTGTCCTCCGCTCTGAACTTGTGGCTCTCCCAGTGCCTCGGTGTCAGCGCCTCACCAGGTGGAAGCGGTAGCTCTTCTCATACTTCATGTACTTGAGGCAGTACTCGCAGAGCCAGAGCTTGGGCTGCTTCCCATAGTCTTCGGGGAACGGTGAGAAGTACCAGGCATCGATTTCGTAGTTCCCGATGTGGATCTTGTCCACATACTTCACCTTGGTGATCTGTGGAGGGCAGTGGATGGCTCGGTTAGAGCAAGGAGAGCAGGGGAGAGGGGGAGCCCGCAGTCAGGACCCCTGCCCCTGCTTACCGCCTCGTGCTCTTTCTCCAAAGCTGCTGTTGTAGGGTCCATCTCTGCATAGGTCTGGGCAAGGAAAGAGCAGTGAACAGAGATGAATAGAAGGGAATCTCAGGCTGTCCCTCCCCTATCCCAGAACCCAGTGCTTCCCTCCTGTCTTCAGATCTCACATCCTGAACGACAATAACCATATGAATAGCTAACACGTTCTACCTGGTTCTGAAGCTGGCTTGTCCACACTCCTCTCCCACTGCACACCCACCCATATATCACAGATGTCCCTGAGTTGAGACCTTTGGCCAGATGAACAGGGCGAGGACCAGGAGCTCTGGGTAGTCCTGGGCTGGTAAGAGCTTCAGCTTTGCAGTGGGATCAGTCCAGCTCAGCCAGAGTTGTGAGAGATGAAATAATGATCTTGTCTTCCATGCTCACAGCAGGAATCGTTGCTGACTCCCCAGTGTGCCCGGACCTCTTTCCTGAACACCTGAGGAGCTGCCTGCCCATGGGACTGCTCGCAGAGGTCCCTCCCTCAGGCGTATCAGACCCCAAGTGTCCAGAAGGGAACTCATTCTTTCCTCCATGGAAACCTGTTCCCCTCCTGAATCTCCCATCTCACTGGGAGCATCAACCTCAGTCCAAATGTCTGAGACCAACAAGAGGCCTAGCTTAAGACTCCTCCCTGTCTCAGCCTGGCATTCAATTAACAGCCAAGTCCTGCCAACTCTATCTCCTTGAAATCTCTGGAATTGGTCCCTCTCCGGCATTCTCCTCTCTGTCCTATGCCATGTAGCCACTGCCACCATCTCAGATCTGGACAACTGACTAGGGCTCCTTAGGTTCCCAGCCTCCAGCCTCAGCCTCTTCAAATCTGCACTGCTATCAACCCTTCTTTTTCCAGCCTTTGTGCCTTTGCACATAAAGTTCCTTCCACCTCGAATGCCCTTCTTTATCCTATTGCTGCCAGAAAATGCTTACTCAACCTAGCAAGAGGGTGAGCCAGGTGACACATGATAAGGCAGAACTCTGTGAGCTATCACGTGTAATTACGTTGACTGGGCTCTTTCCTGTCCCTCGAGGCCCAGCATCCTTCCCATCCCCTCCAGGTGGCCGGACTGGATGCTCCCGATGCAGAATATACCCTGTCCTTTCCAAGTCAGGAACACAGAGATCTACAACAATAACCTCTAACTGCCCCACTTGGCTCCCCTATTTTCCAAGTTCTTGGAAAGCAGGGACTGAGAGTCATGTCACACTCACAGCACATCCTGTTCCTAGGCCAGACTCTGTAGGAGGAACCAAGTACAGCCTGAAAACGGAGTGGGGACCCACGGCCTATGACCTATACCAGAGTAGACAGCAGCCTGGCCCTGCAGGTGAGAAGGGAGAAAAGGAGCCAATGTTTTCCTCAGAAGGCCCTTCCACAAAGCACCCGGGCTGTCTGGCCTCTCATCGACAGCACTCACTCCTGTTTCAGAGAGAAGTAAACAGGCAGGGAGAGGTGAGGTCACTCGCCCTGGGGATGACCTAGCTGCCATTATTCCAAGTGCCACGCACTCCACAGGCATGATTTCCTTCAGTCCCCACAATAAGCCTGAGACACGGTTGCTCATTATCCGCACTGCACAAAAGAGGAAACTGAGGCACAAAGAGGTGAGGTCACTTGCCGTCACAGAAAAGGTACTCAGCACAATTGGGCATAGGCCCTGGTCCAACTCCCGAGTCTAATCCCTGCAAAGATGGGAGAAGAAAGATTTCCTCATTTTCTTCCTCAAACGTCTCAGCTCTCACAAAGCACAATCCTCTTCTGCAAATCATTAAAGAACTACAAAAACACTGCTTTTCTTAAGTGCTGCTATTTAGAATTAAACATTAACTAGGTTCTGAAGAATCTTGCTGCCTGTGACCTCGATGATTTTTATCACCTGGCCCACTGCCGTCGCCTGGCTGAGTGCAGTGTAGAGGTGCATCTTAGAGACTTAACTGGCCAGTGCAAATTGGTTGAGGAACTGAGAACCTCAGGCCTGTGCTGTCCAATAGTGCAGCCACTAGCCACAAGTGGCTACTTCAATTGAAATTCATTAAATGAAATTTAATTCTTAGTACACTAAACACATTTCAAGTTCCCAACAGCCACATGTGGTTACTCTATTGGACAGTACAGATACAAAACTTTTCCATTTATCACAGGAAGTTCAATTGGACAGTGCTGCCTTAGTCCTTGAGGGGTCATTTTAGTTCAGGATATTTCAATTTTTATTTAATTTTTATCACAAACCACAGTAGGAAGTGCAGTTAGCGCTGTAAATAAGTTGATATTTATGCATACACATACATGTATTTGTATGTGAAATAAAAGCGTCTCAAAATAATATTTACCTTTAATAAAGTGCAATGCACTCTGATATTTTCTCTTATCCTATTTCTTTCTTCCATTTAAAAAAAATGTAAATGCTGGTCACAACCCACTGAACTAATTTGGTAATCTACTAACAGTTGTGCCCCACAGTTAGCAAAACACTGCTGCAAAGCACACGAGCACTTAGAAGAAATCGCATTAACCAAAACTAATGTCTGTGTGTCCTGAGAGCTCAATAAATCCAGTTCTCTTGCATTCCCCACGTTCCAAATCAAGAAACTGAGGCTTGGAGTGGGAGAAAGGTAACCTCCCAGGGGCAGGCTGGCTTGATGAAAAGCACCCAGGTTTTGGAAACAAGTGGCCTATTTCTAGGATGTGTCAAAGTCATGGTTAAGGATTTGTGCCCTGAAGTTGGACAGTGGCAAATCTAATTCCTGACTGGGTTCCTAAACCTATCTGTACCTCCCATATAAATGGGGATAATAATGCTTAATTCACAGGGTTGTTGTGAAACTTCAGTGAGATCATGTATTCAAACACTTAGCCTAAAACTTTGGGTCACAAGCCAATAAATGTCTGTCATTACTATTCTAACTCCAGCCCACCCTTTTACTGGCTGTGTGACCTTAGGTATGTTAGCTAACCTCTCTGAGCTTATTTCTTCATCTACAAAAAATATATACAGGGTGGGGCAAAAGTAGGTTTACAGTGGTAAGTACATGAAACAGTTTATTCTTTTATTATTGTATTATTTTCCATACAAACAACTGTAAACCTATCTTTGCCCCATCCTGTGTGTGTATAAAAGGCGAATACACAAAGTATCCCCTCCGGAGTTTGACCCGGAGACTGATCGCTCACTATGACGTGCGCTGACCACCAGGGGGCAGTGACCACCAGGGGGCAGTGCAGAGTGAAGGAAGGCCCCAGCCAGCCAGGGAGGAAGGCCCTGACGGGCCCTGATCGCTGGCCAGGCCTAGGGACCCTACCTGTGTACGAATTTCGTGCACCGGGCCTCTAGTGTGTATACACACACACACCCCTGTAGTATTAACTGTTAAGGAATAGTTGATGAGTTTATACACATAGAGTACTCGGCAGAGTTCTGGCCAATAGCAAGTGCCCAATATCATTCATTCTTTTCCTTCCCTTTGGACTTCAAGTTGGTTTGTCTAATGTGGAACAATAAACGATAAAAGACACTATCTGTGCAGGAGGCCTGAATTCCAGTCCCAGCTGTGCCATTTGCTAGCTGTGAGACTGTAGCCACGCCCCTGCCCTATCTGAACCTGTTTTCTCATCTGGGAAGAGCACATGAGAAGATAGGGAAGTCTCTGACACTTAAGCAATGGGAGCTGTTGCGGTTTTGGAACTGGCACCCAAAGGAGTTGGCAGAGGCAGCGGAGCCTCTGGGGCCCTGGGGGAGGGGAGAGCCCGGACCTTCTGTACATGGTTGATCTCATCATGCTTGCGCTTTTGGTTTCGAGTGATCTTGCGTTCAGGCTGCTCGGCCAGCTCGCTCAGGTACTTCTCCGAGTTCTTCTGCACGGCATCCTTCACGGTCTTGGTCAGTGCCAGCCGGTTCTTGTCTACCCATTCGTCTAGCCGCCGGTTAACTGTGAGGATGCGCCATGAGGGTGCTGTCCTCCCACCCCCTCCCCCCTCCCAGGCCCAGATACCCCAGGTCACTCACAGCCCACATAGTGCACATAGAATTCCTCTCGGCCCTCCTGGTCATTCACTCGAGACTGGATCACTTCAGCAGAATCTGGGAAGGAGAAAAGCTAGTGTCATCAGGAAGGCAGAGCCCGGACACCGAGAAGCTGTTTCCAGCTTCACATGGAAGCTAACCTCTCCTGTCCGCATCTGCCATTCGATGCAATCGCTGCCTGTGAGGGAGACCAGGTCAGGACTGTTATTCTTATTTTGCACTTGAGAAAACTGAGGCTTACCCAGGCTCAGATTTGAAAAGTGGTAAGAGCTAATACTTAACTGGGCTTACGCCTGACTCCAAATGCAATGCTTGGTTTACTATATTCAGCTGTTATTCAGAGGTCATGAGGCTGGCTCTGGAGTCAGACAGACTGGGTTTACATATAATCCCAGCTCCCCATTTCTCTGCTGTATTAACTGAGCAAGTTATTTTGACTTTCTGAGCCTCAGTTTCTTAACCTGTAAAACAGAGATAATAGTGCTCACCTCAGAGGGTGAGTTAATGGCTCTAAAGCTTTAAGTATAGTGACTGACAACTAGCAGACCATTCAGGAAATGAGGAAGGCAACCACTGCGTGTCTGGCCCTCTGCTTTGTTGTTGCTAGATACTGAGGACATGGCAATGAATCACAAGCAGCCTGCCCTCCAGAAGTTCCCACTGTGATGGGGACGGTACCCACAGAAAATGACAACAATGTGACACATGCGGTGGCTGAGGTACGAACGGGGCAGGCACACACAGAAGGGAATGACTCACTCTGCCTGGAGGGAGCCAGGAATAGCATCATAGGGGGATATGGTGTTAAAAGGATGAGTAGGAGCTGGGCAGGTGCGCAAGGAGAAAGGGAAGGGCATTCCAAGCAGAGGGAACAGGAGGCTAAAGGTCTTCAAAGGGTACAGTGTGGACTGGTCTGGCAATGACCTCTGCCAGGGGTGGCTAGAAACCAGAGGGCGCAAAGATGCAGGTCGTTCAACGGAATGATGAAGGACGGGGAGGGGAGGGGGAGAGCTGGGGAGGGAGGAGGTCGGTGGTCCTCTCCGCTGGTGGCTCTAGGGGACAGGTGGACGGGGAAGTCGCGGACGGGAGACCGTGAGGAAGCGAGGTTAAGAGACGGGGATGGAGCCTAAGGTCAGGCGAGGAAGGGGGTAGGCGCTTCCCAGACACAAAAACTTGGTGGCGGCCTCACCGGTGGGGTTCGGGGAAGGGCCCGAAACTCCGCGTTCTTTCCCCAGGCCCCGCCCCGACCACGCCCAGCCCTTCCGAGAACCACCCCGGCCCCGGCCCCGGCCCCGGCCCGCCCACACCGCCCCGGGCCCTGGACTCCGCCCTCACGCCAGGTGCTGTCCGGCCGCCGGCACAGGTAAGTCTCTCCGATCTCCACGGTGACTTCCGGCTCGCCGCGCGCCGGGGTCGGCGGAGAGAGGCGGCCCGGGGATGGGGCGGCCCCCTCAACCGCCGCATTCTCCCCGGGCCCGGGCTCGCCCTCCCCCGCGACCCCTGAAGTCGCGGCCGCAACCGCTGCAGCCGCCCCCGGGGCCGCCATCGCTGTGGTGGAAATGACGCCAGATGCCCGCGCCGCGGCTCCGGGGCGGCGCGCGGCGGGGGTGGAGTCTGTGACGTGGCGGCAGCTCATTGGTCCGCTGGCGTGTCGGGCCGGGACGCGCTGCCGCTCACCCGGGAGTTCCTGCCTTCCCGCCGCTGGGGTGGCTGCGCCTGGCCCGCGGAGGCCTCCCTGGTGATGAGTCAGCCGAGCTTCTTAAAGGCCCTGCGCCGAGGAAGCCGCGCCGCGCCGGCTCGAGGGGGCGCTGTTCTCGCTGTCCCCGCGGCCCGAGTTGGGGCTGGAGGCCTGACACCCACTCCTGCGCCGCCGCTTCCGCCTGCCTTAGACCGCTCACCCCTTTTTGCAGATGGAAGAAACGGCCTTGCTTGTTCAGGATGGATGCAGGATACAGGGGTGGGGAGCTGGAGGAGTGTGTCCCGGGACCGCCGATAAACCCCTCAGAATCCAGCCTTTCCAAATGGGCCAGGCCCCCCAAACCAGACGTTCCCGGAACAGCAACCAGCAGAGGCAGTGGGCATAATGGAGAGGTGGGCTTAGCGAGAGGAATCCTGGGTTCTGACCCTCCTCCGGGTAAGTTGTGCAAGTGTTCATTCTCAGAGTGTTAGGATTAAACTATATATAACTATACAAACCATATAACTAAATAGAGGTTAAACCATGTATTCATCTACCTCTCATATATATAAAGTAAGTGCACTGCACAATGCCAGGCAGGGGAGGTGCTCAATAAACATTCCTCTTGGCCACTCTCTGAATCTTCGACTTATAATTTGGCTGTTGGACTTGGAAACAATTCTAAGAGTGGTGACATGCTCAGGGCCAGAGAATGGGACTCAGGTTACAGATCAAGAAATATCTGAGTTAGGTGTTTGTGGGGGTTGGCAGTGTAAATGCTGGTAACTGGGCTTTAGGGAAATGGAGTTTGGGGGAGGGCAATGAATGCCAGGTGTCTGGCAGCATTTAAAAAAAGAAACAGGAGAAAGGAAATAAAAAATTAAAATTGTGACATCTTCTCTCACTCCCCATCTTCAACATAGTTATTCTGTCTACCCAGGGTTCTGGTGCCTCACTTTTGACTTCACCTGACATCTTCAGTTAGGGATGCTATCCCTTCTAGTTAATGATTACCATAAGCTTTGTAAATCCCTGATCAGGGTCACTCCACCAACCTCCTCACTGTTCTCCCTCCTATCCACCAACCACCAGTGGTTCTTCTAATGTGCAAATCTGACTTTTCTCCAAAACCTATCTAGAAGTTTCACCCAGATCCCCTGGAGCCTCTTTGTTGCTTATGTGTGCCAATTACATTCTGTGTGTTTTCAAACTACAGCACCAGAGGTTCTTATTTGACAGACTGCCCCTCTGGCTAAGAGAAGAGCTTTGCCTGAACTAGCTGAGGACTATTTCAGGTACCTCCCGGCCGACATTAACCAGTGTCTGTGGGGCTTAGCTCTCTTGCCTCCAACTCTGGCACAACTTACTGGCTCTGGACTTTTACCTGAGATCACATCCTTTCCTAGCCTCCTGCTCTTGCCTTTCATGCTTCCTGACTCCCTTCTGGGAGTGTTTTCTCAACAAATCACTTGGTGCAAATCTTCTCAGGTTCTGCTTCTAGGGAATCCAACCTGATGGTACATACTTTCCTAGCTTAAAACACACCCATGGACCCCTCCTTAGCTGGACAGGAGGGGTGGGGAACCTTTTTTCTGCCAAGGGCCATTTGGATACACTTAACATCATTAGTGGGCCATACAAAATTATCAACTTAAAAATTAGCCTGCACCCGGCCAGCGTGGCTCAGTGGTTAAGTGTCCACCTCTGAACCAGGAGGTCACAGTTTGATTCCCAGTCAGGGCACATGCCAGGTTCCGGCTTGATTCCCAGTGTAGGGCCTGCAAGAGGCAGCCGATTGATGATTCTCTCATTAATGTTTCTATCTCTCTCTCCCTCGCCTTTCCTTTCTGAAATCAATAAAAATATATATATTTTAAATTAGCCTGCTATATTTGCTCAAACATTTAATTAACTCACCCCCAATGCCTTGGCAGGGCCAGACCAAATGATTTTGTGGGCTTTGTACGGCCCCTGCCAGACATCCCCACCCCTGCTGTACAGTCAGAGTCCTGCAGCTGCTGCTGCCGCCTGCCTCTCCAGCCTCACCCCCTGCACTGCAGCCAGCAGACTTTCAGCCTGGCAAGTCACTGGTTTCCTGTGCCCCCTCCATTCCCCGCCTCCATCAGCAGTCCCACCAAGCCTTTCTCCTTCCCTGGCAAGATGCTCTATGGGACCCTTTCCTTTCAATCTCCCTACCAGGGCCCCATGGTCCTCTGGAGCCTGCCAGGACACAATCTTGTGTGTTCCTGTCCTTGGCAGCAACAGGCACAGGTGGTGGACGGTATTTTTAACCTTACTTGGGCTCAGGAATCAGGTGGCTCAGGAGGTTGCCCAGTCTGGTGACCTTCATCTCCAGAACCTGTGACTGCCAGGAAGGCAAGAGTCAGAAATGAAGCCTGAAGCTGGGCCAGCCTGGGCCTTCGATATTGTCTGAGAAGCAGAAACATTTGTTAAATGAAATGAATGAAAGGTCTTTGTACAAACTATCAGTCACCCTCACTCCCACCAAGTCAAAGTGCAAGAGACTTGGGGCAAATTCTGTCTGGACAGTTAAGCGCCTGGACATGAACTAGGTTGAACCCAAGGGCCCAGGGAACCTGAATGGGATCAGAAACAAGCTCACCTGCCCTCCCCACATGGGGCCCAAGAGGGCATTCAGAATGTGAACTTTAATAACAGCAGGTCAGAATGGGGTTCCCCAGGAACAAGAAAGATGAAGCCAGTGCTGGGGTCCCCACTTCCTCCCCTCCAAGGGCTGGAGGCAGGGAAACAGTGGACCCTGTTGAGGAGGGGTGATGTCCGGCTCCATAGAAGTCCATCTGCTTGGCATCGTAAGACCCAAGATGCAGCAGGGGGTGGAGCACAGTGGACCCTGTCTGGCCCAGAAGGTCCTGGCAGGGTGTGTGGCCCAGGCTGGGCAGGCGGGCAGGCCAAGGGCTGTAGGGTCAGATGCGGAAGCTTTCCTCCCGACCATCAATGTGACGGAGCCGCAGATAGACATCCGTGCCAATGCCCTGCAGAGACTGCAGCCGAAGGGAACCACCAAGGTACTCCGCGTAAGCCCGGGATGTGGGCAGCCCGAAGCCAAAGCTGGGGGAGAAGGGAGGGGACAGGACAGGAGCTTCAGAGGCTTGAGTCTCCAGGCCCCCGCACCCCTCCATCGTGGCCAAGTGGGGGCTCACCCGTGCATGGGTCCTGACTGGACACCACTGTGCATGTCCAGGTGACCGAAGAGTGGGTTGATCCGGGGGTCCTGGGTGCTGGACTCAGCTGTCGTGAAGTGGTAGTCCATAACCCGATCCAGGTCCTTGTGAGCGATTCCCCCGCCCCGGTCTGAAATCCTGGCAGGATGTGGATAATAGGAGCTTGTCTCAGCTTGGCGGGGGGCTCACTACCTCCCATGCAGACAGTGCCGTCTTGTCCCTTTTAGCCAAAGGTGGAATGTCCACCTAGAGCCTTGGGCCTTGTTTTTTATAAGCTTCATTTCTCTATCCTCGCCTCTGCCTGGGCCACTGACTGCTTATACCTTCTCACAGGATTTGGCTTTCTCAGCCCAGTGTCACCGACTGTTTACTCCGACTCTTTCCCCATTCTCGGCCCCTCAGCTGCTAAGGAAGACAAGGCCCTAGAGCAGTGATGGCGAACCTATGACACACGTGTCAGAGGTGACACGCGAACTCATTTTTGTGGTTGATTTTTCTTTGTTAAATGGCATTTAGATATATAAAATAAATACCAAAATATAAGTCTTTGTTTTACTATGGTTGCAAATATTAAAAAATTTCTATATGTGACACGGCACCAGAGTTAAGTTAGGGTTTTTCAAAATGCTGACACGCAGAGCTCAAAAGGTTCGCCATCACTGCCCTAGGGCCCTAGTTGCTAATGTCAAACTCGCCCGCATGCCTTGTTTACTTCAAGGCCCGGTTAGCCTTTGAGTTTGACGTGCTTGCCCTAGGGCCTGCACCTGGCCCCGCACTCATTCTTATCCAGCTCATGGCAATCTCAGGACCAAGTCTCAGAGTGGGGCAGGTACTGGTTTGAGCTCATACAGCAAGTCAAAAACAGTGTCGGAACAACCCCTGTCCACCCACTCAGGGCAAACCTGATGACGAGATCAATATCGTTGTTGGCGATCGTGATAACCACATCTGGGACGTTGTAGGGAGTGTCTAGGTGGCTCTCCATCGTGGCTCTATACGGGGGAAAGACCAGTGGTGGGTGTTGGTATCCCAGCCTCACCCCAGTCCCTATCTGTCGTCTTTCAACATACCAGCCAGCCCACCTCATGGCATTCTTGAGCAGCTCCGGCAGGATGTAGTCCAGGGGCATAGGGATGAAGGGGAATCGAGCAGCCACATGTCCGTTGATGCGGACGCGGGGGGCATTGCCGTACTTGTGCTCACACAGGCGTCTGTGTGTAGGAGCAAGAGTTCAGACCTAGACCAGTGGTTCTCAACTGGAGATGCTTCTTCTTCCATGCCCCCCAGGGAAATTTTGCAATTTCTAAAGACATTTTTGTTTGTTACAACTGGGAAGTACTGCTGACATCAAGTGAGCAGAGGCCAAGGATCCTTCTAAACATCCTAACAAGCACAGGACAGCCCCTCACAAAACAGAATTATCTGACCCAAAATGCTGATAGTGCCACAGTTGAGAAATCCTGCTGCAGACCATGCCCCAGGCCAGGGCTCAGACCCAAGCCTTCCCTGCCCAAAGACCCCCCAACCCCCACTTTAGCTGCTCTAGCCTCACCTGGCAAAGTCCACCCACTTTTCAATAATCTTCTTTGGCGAGAGGCGAGTGCAAATGATGCCGACAAAGTCAGGCTGTCAGGAGAAAGAAGGTCAGGACTAGCAGCTGACCTGCACCTTGACCACCAAATGCTTGCAACCTCTGGACTGCTGAAGTAGCCCCAAGCCCCTCCCCAGGCCCTCGGCCCAGGTCCCCAGTCCAAGGGGGCCCCTGGCTTAGTCCCCTCTGCCTCGCTTGACATTCCCAGGTGGGTCTCAGGTCCCAGCGCCCCACCTTGTCCTCATGCAGCGCCAGGTGATGTGTGGCCAACATGCGGATCCCAAGCCTGGAAGTCAGTGTCTTGTCCAAGAAGTAGCGAACAAGCTTCTCATCCTGTAAACAGTGGGGCCTCAATAATGCTGTGCCCTCCCCAGGCCCCCCAACAGGCCACCACTGTGCTGCCCCTGACCTCTATGTGCTTCCGGCTCTCACGTAGGCCCTCAGCTAAGAGGGTCACCACATCTTTGTGGTCGTCCAGCAGCTGACGCACCAGCTGGCAGTATTGGGCTTCCTCTGTCTGGTCCTTGATCTGCAGGCCACAGAGGCATGAGGACGGATGGTCCAGCCCTGACCTCTCAACCCCTCACCCTGCCCAGGCCCAGCCCTCACCGGAGGGAAGTCTGTCAGCTTCTGGAAGGCACGGATGTACAGCTCGTGCTGCAAGGAAAAAGTGTCGGAATTCACAAGGATGCTGTGGGCACTGGGTCGAGAACAACTTCCTATGCCATCACCCCAATTCAAGAGGTTCAAACCCCCATCATGGCCTGTCAAGCCTCCATGAACATGCAGCCTTGGCTTCTGAAGGCTGGGGTCTGGGTCCTCTGCGACCCTGAAACCTTTTGGCTGGCAAGTCTCTGCCTCTCTGGTCCCATCTCCCCACTTGCCCCTTGGGTGGTGGGCACACTGATGTCAGACCCCCGTCGACTGGGGAAACCCATGCTCCCTAGAGGCCACCTTACCACGTGCAGGATGGTGGGGTTGCAGCCAATGATGAAAGGAAGGCTGCGGAAGCCTTTGATGCGGTGAGCGATCCTCACTGGCAACTCTTGCTGCAAGTACCGGGCACTTTTCTAGTAGAAAAAAAGGAGGGAAAGCGGGGCTGAGGTCCGAGTGGCTGGGCCAGAGCTCCGGGAACCAAGAGAAAGATAAGGGGCAGGAACCTTACCAGAAGGTGGCTGCCATCCTGAGAGCGGCCTGAATAGAGCATCATGGTCGGAGTGAGGCGGACTGAGGGCTGGAGAAGGGGCAGATGGGGCTTGAGCACTGGACCCCCAACACTGCACCCCCACATCGGCCCCGCCCCTTCCCTGGACACCCACTCCACCTGGGGACCCGGACCTCGCTGCCCCAGCTGCGCACCTTCTCGGCGGCCACGTCAATGGCGGACTGGTTGTAGAAGGAGGTGACGGTCTTGGAGCGCTCCCTCGCCATCTCCACGTGGTGAGTGTCGGTGGCTGATGTGGAGAGGGCCCTGAGCAGGAGCGCAGGCCCGAGGAAGGGCCGGAGCGGCGGCCCCACACGGGGGCCACTTCCCAGCACCGACGCCAGGAGCATCGTCCTGCTCCTTTGTCGGACGGCGCGGCCACTAGTGCTAAGGACCGGCTAGATGGAGGCGACCCCCAAAAGGGGCAAGGTGTGGGTGGGCAGGGGCGCTCCTCTTGACTTCGGGGGCGAGGGCTGGTGGAGGATGCGACAAGCTCAACCCCAGGGAGCAGCTCCCATCTACTGGGACGAGGAAAGGAGAGTTGTCAGGGTCCGAATCCAGGCGACCCGCACCGTCCCTTCGCGTAGGCACCGGTGTCCGCAGACCTGGGCGATCTCCTTCGCCCTAACCCTACCCCTACCCCTCAACCACCTCCCAAGCACGGGACCTTGCCTTCCGGAGCTCCTAGTCTGCAACCCGAGGCTCTATCTGGTGGTCTAGCGCGGAGGGGGTCCTCGGGCTCGTCCCGCTCAAAAGCCTCGCCCCGGCGCCTGGGCGCCCTCCTTCAGGGGACGGAGCTACCCCTACCCCGCGCCTCCGGACCCGCCCTCCCGCCCTAACCTGCCCCGGCTGGGCCTGCGTCCGTGCGGCCCAGCGCATTGTGTGCCCGAGAGCCGGTGGCAGCGGAGCGGCGACCCCGGAGCCCCCGTCTGGGTTCCCCCTGCGCAAGTCACTTGGTTCAGCCCGGATCCCCCCCATATGGTAGATGCCAACCCCGCGTCCCGCGCACGGCCGCGGTCCCGCACAATGGCGGAGGTGGCGGGCGCGCCCTGCGGGAAGGGTCTGCGCCTGTGGCTCCACTTACCGCGGGGCCAGAGCCAGGGCCGGGGTCCGAGCGGAACGGCCCAACTGCCGCCGGGCCGGCTAGCAGAGCTGCCCTAGCCCTCTGCCGCGGTGACGTCGCGTGGGCTGTGGGCGCCCGGTGCCTCCTGGGAATTGTAGTTTGGAGCGAAGTACTCTCAACCCGGGTGCCCGCTCCTTGTGGCTATGCCCCTGCTCCCCAGCACCCAAATAAACTCCACGACTCCCTCCCCGGGGCTTCCGGCGTTATCTGCGGTCTCCGTGCGGCCCTCTGTCTCTTAGTCCGTGGTCGGCAAACTGCGGCTCGGAGCCACATGCGGCTCTTTGGCCCCTTGAGTGTGGCTCTTCCTAAGCCTTAGGTAGGAGTACCCTAATTAAGTTAATAACAATGTACCTACCTATATAGTTGAAATTTTAAAAATTTGGCTCTCAAAAGAAATTTCAATCGTTGTACTGTTGATATTTGGCTCTGTTGACTAATGAGTTTGCCGACCACTGTCTCAGTCTATGAAATGGGCTCCCTGGGAGAGAAACGGGAGAGGGCGAGAAGATCCTTAGATGTAAAGCGCAGAGACAAAACCCCTGGATTCCTTCCCTGAGGTCTGGCTTTCTCTTTCCAGCTCTTGGTTAATTTACTGGAAACCAGGCTGCCCAGTTCAAACCCCAGCTCAGCCACTTGCTGTCTGAGGCAAGTTACTTAAACTGCTCAATGCTTTAATTTCCATATTGGCAAAATGAGGATGTAGCAACCTTGGGGTTGTTGTGTGGTTACGTGAATTTATATATGCGATGTCCATGGAATAATGCCAGGCGTGGGATTAGCACTATATAAGTGTTAGACGTGACCATTCATTCAAGCCTGTAAGTAACTGATTGGGTGACTCTTCTGTGCCAGGAGAGGAGATCGGGTATTGAATCAAGTAAAAAACCCTTCCCTGTCCTGGAAACAGTTTCCGTGTCAGCTGTGAGGGGGGCTGCACAGGAGGTGGAGGGAGCACCAGAGAGGGACGCGGACATTGGTGCAGGTGCAGCATGAGTAGGACTCGGGCCAGGCACGGGAACGACTGGCAAGGGCATGATGGCAACATAGAGGGTAGCCTGGATAATCTGAGGAGATGGCTGCAGCCACGTGGACACTGGGAGGAGAGGAGTGAATGGTGAGTAGAGTCAGATCACGAAGGGAGAAAGCCACGGAAAAGATTTAACTTGTCAGGTTTGCCCCTTAGACAGAACCTTCTGGCTGTAGTGATGGGAATATGGGGATTGGTGAGACCAAAGGCACAGAAACCAGTGAAAAGACAATTATTTTTTCCAAGCAAGAGGTGATGGGAGACTTTTCAGTGTGTGTGTGTGCATGTGCGTGTGCATGTGTGTGTGTGCTTGTACTGACTAGATTTTTCTTTACCGTGGTTATGTATTTTACAAATATTTAAAAGTTTTTAATTTTTTTTTTTAAAAAAAGGTTAAGTTTCCAGTCTGGTGTGGCTCGGCGGTTGGGCGACGACCCAGGAGCCAAGAGGTCACCAGTTCAGGGCATATGCCCGGGTTGCGGGCTCGAGCCCCAGTGGGGGGCATGCAGGAGGCAGCCAATCAATGATTCTCTCTCATCACTGATGTTTCTTTCTCTCTCTCCCTCTCCCTTCCTCTCTGAAATCCGTGGAAATATATTTAAAAAATAAAAAAATAATAAAAGGTTAAGTGAAACTCAGGGTCACCCTGAGTCTCTGGATTTCCTCTTCGCTCCCCACCCCACTATACACACACTCACTCACACTCCCTCTCACACGCACACTCATTCACACACACACACACACACACACTCTCTCTCTCTCTCTCTCTCTCTCTCTCTCTCTCTCTCTCTCTCTCTCTCTCTCGCTCACACTCACACACGTACACACCCTTTCTTTTCCAACCTCCTGGCAATATCCTGGAGTAAAGTCAGGAGGCCGTCACTGCTTGAGCCCATGGAAGAAGGGAGAGGGGAGGGTGCCCCGGCCAGGAGCGTGCGCAGAGCAGCAAGGGCTCGGGTGCGAGCCGTGTGCCAGAACTCGGCGCTCGCGTAGCCGCTGTGTGGACCCGTCACGGAGCTGGCAGCTCCGGCTGCCACGGAGGCGGGAGGCGTGCGCGAACTTCACGGCTTTGACTGGGCCCACACTCTGCTGCCCCCCAGCGGCTAAGATTGGACACGCATCCCATGATCCCTCTTCCAGAATACTGTCTCATTTAGTGTACAGTGGTCAGGCACTCTTCCGATAGCCTTATATGTACTAATTTCATCTTCATACCAACTCTCTGAGATATATACTATTATTCTGCTCATTTTACAGATGAGAGAACTGAAGCTCAGAAAGCCCTCCCCTCCTCCCCCACCTCCTCTTTCCTCTGGGTTCTTATCTCCACGCTCCCAGGCTCCAGCCACACTGGCCTCCTTGTTGTTCCCTAAACATACCAGGCACATTCCACCCCGAGGCCTCTCACTAGCTGTTTCCTGTACCTGGAACATCCCCTAGATATCTACATAGCTTACTCCCTCGTGTCCTTTTGCCCAACTGTCAACTGAATGAAGCACACCCTGACTGTCCTAATTAAAATTGCAATAACCCCCATCCTCTCCAACTGTGCTCTACTTTTTATTTTATCCGTAGCATTTAGCACCATCAACATACTATATACTTTATGTATTTAATATAACTGCTCATCTTCTTCTCCTTTTCTAAAATGTGAGACCAGGGCATGAATAATTGTCTGCTCTACTGATTTATTCCAGGCCCCTAACCCTGGCACGTAACAGGTGCTCAATAAACATTGGTTTTAAAGTGATAGAAATATTGGGCTTTATTTTCTGAGCTATTGAAATGGAAAGTCCTGTTATCTATGGCTGGCTTCTCTCAGGATGAGTGATCTAAAAGGAAGCAAGATGGGGCCACAATGTCTCTAGGACTTACCCTCTAAAGTCACACACTGTCATTTCTGGATTGCCCTTTTGGGCACAGTCAGCCCTGTGTAGTGTGGGAATAGGCTGCACAATGGTATGGATACCAGGAGGTGGAAATCATTAAGGACAATGTTGGAAGCTGGCCATTATAGCCTGGAGGCTGCCGTGCTACGAGGAAGCCCAAACTAACCCCTAAGAGAGACCACATGGATAGACCCTGAGATCACAAGAAGAGAGAGCTCCGAGGTTCTCCCTCAGCTGCTTTAGTCTCCCATGGTTCCAGCACAGCCATCATCTGATTGCAGTTATGTGAGCCAGACGGCCAGACAAAATTCTCTCCCCAAATTCCTAACCCCTGAAAACTGTGAGGTAAACCAAAATAATTGTCATTGCTTTACACCAAGCATGTCAAACTCAAAGGCTAACATGGGCCAAATAAACAAGGTCTAAGTTTATGTGGGCCGCAAAAAAACAAAAGCTGCAATTTTCATAGAAACGTAGGTTTATTTCGAAAAGAATAGTATAAAAAAGGAACAAGAGCAATGAGAAATTTTAATGTTTTCTTCCTGACACTTGGCATCTCTCTGCTACTATCTTTCTACTTTGGGGGAAATTTTGTTCGCAGTGGTTACTTTCAAAACTGACCCAAGGTGAATGTCAGTAATTCTGGATCTGACAGGACACTTATTTCCTTTCATAATTGTAAATAACTGCTCACACCAATACGTACTTCCAAACATGGAAATAATTTCATATGTGAATTTTCGAGTATTTTCAAACCTGGCAGGTAAATATTTGTAAAATTCAGGCACACCAACACACTGGATCTCAATCAATTCCAATTGCATTTGATTAGGTATTGATTCTATATTTATTGAAAAAATCGAACAAAGGAAACCTGTCTTCCAAAAATTTAAAATCTGCAAATCTTGTTTCAAATTCAGTTCTAAGGTTTAAATTTTTTTCTGCGTACTTTTGATACAATGCAGTTTCACCTAAACTGGATTTGTTCATGTTGCATGTCAGAAAGTGCATTAAATCTTCATTTTTCAACTGCTTTTCCCAAAGAACTAGCTTACATTTGAATGCTTTGACTTGGTGACACATGTTTGTAATAATCTGATCTTTTCCTCGCAGTTTTAAGTTAAATCATATGAGTGTTTTGTTTTATCAACCATGAAGGATAAATGTTGCAACCATATTGTGTCAAAAAACAGGCTTGCCCTACCTGGTTTGGCTCAGTGGATAGAGCAGCGGCCTGTGGACTAAACGGTCCCGGGTTCGATTCTGGTCAAGGCACATGCCTGGGTTGCGGGCTCGATCCCCAGTAGGGGATGTGCAGGAAGCAGTCAATCAGTGATTCTCTGTCATCATTGATGTTTCCATCTTCCCCTTGCTCTCTGAAATCAAATATATATCATGCTTGTGTCTTGATTTTTAGTTATTAAGAACTGACATATTTCTTCTTTCAAGTCCCAGAATTGTTTAAGAACCTTGGAGCAGGAGAGCCAGCGTACCTCGGCATAGTAGGACAAGCCGGAACATTCACTGTCTAATTCACTTAAGAAAGCAGAGAACTGTGGCTGATTTAAACTTTGAGATCTTATGAAATTGATAATTTTTATAGATGTCAACACATTTCCCATGTTTATTACCTTCGCGCATAATACTTCTTTTTTTTTCTTTTTTTAGTTTATTATTTTTTATTTATTTCTTTTGGTTTTGTTTTTTTCTTTTGGTTTTTTTTTGCGCATAATACTTCTTGATGTATAATGCAATGCATATGATGAATCTTGGATCCGTCATAAATTTCACTTTGGTTTTTTTTTTTTTGCAGAAATGCCATGAAACCATTGTTGTTTCCGGTCATCGAAGGAGCTCCATCTGTAGCTACAGAAGTTAATTTTGAGAGAGGTAGATTGTATTTTTGCAGAAGTTTAAAAACACAATTAAATAGATCTTGTCGTGTGCTAGTGTTATACATCGGTACTGGTTCCAATAATTCCTCAAAAATGTTGAAATCTGTATCGCAAGAACGAAGAAACACAGCTAACTGAGCTACGCCTCCAATGTCCGTACTCTCGTCACAGGCGATGGAGAAAGCTTCAAAACTAGGTGATTTGCAGAAACCGGTTTGGCTCAGTGGATAGAGCGTCGACCTGCGGACTGAAGGGTCCCAGGTTCGATTCCGGTCAAGGGCATGTACCTTGGTTGCGGGCACATCCCCAGTAGGAGATGTGCAGGAGGCAGCTGATCGATGTTTCTCTCTCTCATTGATGTTTCTAACTCTCTATCTCTCTCCCTTCCTCTCTGTGAAAAAATCAATAAAATATATTAAAAAAAAAAAACTAGGTGATTTTGCTTTGATCTGAATACTTATATTGTCAGCCAAATCAGTAACTCTGCAACTGTATTTTGAGACAAAGAGATTGTTGAAAAGACTTCCATTTCCAGGACAAACAGCTTCTGCAGCTTTAATCAGACATTGCTTGATGAAACCACCTTCAGTAAAAGGTTTCGAGTTTAGCTATCGACTCCGACAAGACGTAGCTTGCGTGCACCGCGCTTCACTCCCTTGTGATACTGTAGTCACCATGAGCTGTTGTTTATTCAGCCCCAACTTGAACTCTTTCAACTTTTCTTGTCCCGTTAATCCCTCGTAATGATCACATTTTAATTTATGCTATAACTTTGGTACGCTAATAGCATTATTACATATCAAGCAGATTATTTTATTTTTTTCTTCTCAGCAAAAATACTCCAATCCCTACTTTTCTTGGAAATTTCAATGTTCGTCAGCAATTTTTTGCTTATTTTTACTACCACTTGATTTCGATAGAGACATGCTGAATGCCAAGGGCTGAAATAAATGAGTCATCGTTAACATAAAATAATAGAACATTTTAATAAAAATTAATATTTTTTCTTGAACATTAACTTACCAGACACTGAATAACTGCACAAATTAATAAGAGTCATGCAAAAAAACCTATTTTTCTTGTTCTCCGAAAGCAAAATATTTCCTGTTGCTCACACCAAACAAGTCAGTTCAAGACTAATGATGTGGCAATTGGCTGCTAAAATATTCGCTGCTAATATTAGTGGAGAGAAATGGTGCGCCTGCGCATAAGGCATGTAAGGGAAATGAATGCAACACGATTATAGTAATCAGTCATTAGCAAACAATGTAGTTTGTTATTAATAATTAGTGGCCCAGTGTACAGATTAATGTACATTAAAAGGAAATTAATTAGAAGAAATATTTTAATATCGCTATTTGCCCTCTCTCTATAATAGAAGTGTCAGAGATGAAAGAAAATTAGTAAAATGTATATGAAAATAATATATAATTTGATCAACAAATAAACAATAACAACATGATATAACAACAACAAAGACATGATATAAAAACAACAAAAACATGATATAAAAACAATATTGAGCCGAAACCAGTTTGGCTCAGTGGATAGAGCGTCGGCTTGCGGACTGAAAGGTCCCAGGTTCGAGTCCGGTCAAGGGCATGTACCTGGGTTGCGGGCACATCCCCAGTGGGAGATGTGCAGGAGGCAGCTGATCGATGTTTCTAACTCTCTATCTCTCTCCCTTCCTCTCTGTAAAAAATCAATATATTTTTTTAAAAATTAAAAAAAAAAATATTGATTAAAACAATGACTGATAAATTGATGAAACTTATTCTAATATCTCCCTGTGTACCACATTAAGAGTAAAAACACTTTCAGAGTGCTTGACTAATTTCCCTTGTGATGAAGTATTTACAACTTTAACTTTAACGTCACACGCTCTTTGAACTTGAGAGAAAGCAACATATGACTGACCATGTGCGAAAATGGGTTCGGGTAGGACTATTCCTACTCTGTCTAGAGTTTGTCCTTGTGATTTATTAACAGTCATCGTAAATGCTGGCATCACGGGAAACTGTCTTCGAATTAACTTAAACAGTGTCAGACGGGGACAAATCAATTCTTGGAATCAGAACAACCTTGCCTTCTGCAGATCCTATTAATACTTCAGCTCCGATTATGATAGGTCGCAATTTTTTGATAATAAATCTAGTACCATTACAAAGAACCCATTTACTATTGAGATTTCTCAGTAGCATGATGATTGCACCTACTTTCAATTTTAATTTATGACACAGCATTCCTGAAGGAGTAATACTATTAAGAAATTCAATGGGCCGAAACCGGTTTGGCTCAGTGGATAGAGCGTCGACCTGCGGACTGAAAGGTCCCAGGTTCGATTCTGGTCAAGGGCATGTACCTGGGTTGCGGGCACATCCCCAGTAGGAGATGTGCAGGAGGCAGCTGATTGATGTTCCTCTCTCATCGATGTTTCTAACTCTCTATCTCTCTCCCTTCCTCTCTGTAGAAAATCAATAAAATATATTTAAAAAAAAAAAGAAATTCAATGGGAGGATTTTTGTTTTTGGCAACATCCATTGAATCGATGGAATCATCACTCAAATAGGTGTGAAAATCTCCATTGAGTATATCCAAAATTTCTTCATTTAATTTATGAATATGCTCATTTTTTGGATAAAGAATCGCACATTTATATATATTTTTATTTTTTAAATTTAATATATATTTTTTATTGATTTTTTACAGAGGAAGGGAGAGGGATAGAGAGTTAGAAACATCGATGAGAGAGAAACATCGATTAGCTGCCTCCTGCACACCCCCTACTGGGGATGTGCCCGCAATCCTGGCATGTGCCCTTTGATCGGAATCAAACCCGGGACCCTTCAGTCAGCAGGCCAACGCTCTATCCATTGAGCCAAACCGGTCAGGGCTATATTTTTAATATTACCTATAGATATACTTTTTCCAAAGGTAGCTTCAATAATAGATCCATTACAAATCATTTCACGGGGGATTTCAATAATATCCATTCTGAGAGCTTTATATGTATCACACATGCGAGAGTCAACGTTTATTTTTAAATTGCCAGTGTGCGTCCTATGTACTGGCTGGCCAGTCAGTCAGATGGTCAGCCAGACAGTCGGTCAGTCACTTAGCCATATATATATTGTAAATGTTTCCCTCCACGTCCCGTGTGGTTCAGGGTTCAGGATCTGGAAGAGGAGCCGCACACAAATGAAAGAGAAAAGACAAGAGATAATTTGGGAATATTGGGGGGCCAGGCGGGTAAGTCCAACTCAAGAGGAAGGACTTCCACATTTTCCCTAGGTAATATTACCGTACAGATGATTACTGCTAGCATGGCAAGAAAGACGTTCTCAGGCGTCAGGCATCTGTACTGTCTTCTTTACCGTGCTCCAGGTGGTCTCCGGGCTGTTTGTTGTCCAGCTCATCCTCCTCCTGCTCCTCATCTTCAGTGGACTGCTTGGAGTCGCTGCTCTCTGTGGCTGAGGTAGTTGATTGTCTGCAGCTGCATGGTGTGGCTCCGGGCGCAAGGTCCTCAGTCTGGCTAGTTTCTCTTTTGGATCCCTGATGCAGTTTAATATTTCTAGCAGGAATCCACATGGGTTTGGAAAAATTCTCTGGGAATATACAAGCATACCCTCTGCCAAAGGTTAATAATGGGTCAGGTCCCTTCCATAAACCAGATTCGGGATCCTTCCATTTAACTAGACCATTTTCTTTTGTTTTATTCTGACACCAATGTAGCTCCATAGGTGTCTTTCCATCAGCATCACAAGTGAAAAAATTTAAAGTAATTAAGGCTTGGTGCAGCCTACCCGCAGGTGATTTCTCCATATATAGATTATGTATAACAGGATATTGTAAAAATTAAGTTATGAAAATTTTTATTAAAACGTTTCTTACATACTGTTATATTGACTGGGCCGCAAAAATATTTGTTGTGGGCCGCATGTAGCCCGTGGGCCGCAAGTTTGACATGCTTGCTGTACACCATTATTTCTGTAGTGACTTGTTGAACAGCAATAAGTCCTTGTGGTTCCCACCTCCTGGTATTCATACCACTCTGCAGTCTCTCCTCACACTGAGTAGGGCTGACCTGTCCCAAAAGGATAAGGTAGAAATGACAGTGTGACTTTTGAGGCTAAGGGGTAAAGATGTTGTGGTTTCCATCTTGCTCCCGCCTAGAGCACTCATCCTGGGGGAAACCAGCCGTAGATAGCAGGGACTCCAGGAGGCCGTGGGAAGAGGTCAGACCTAAGTACTAGTCCTCTGTACTGGTTTCCTATTGCTGCTGTAACCAGTTACCACAAACTTAGTGGCTTAAAATAACATGAACTTATCATTTTACAGCTTTACAGTTCAGGAGTCTGACAGGGGTCTCACTGGGCTAAAACCAAGATGTCAACAGTTCCTTTCTGGAGCATTTAGGGGAGAATCCATTTCTTTGCCCGTTCCTGCCTCTAGAAGCCACCCCTATTCCTTAGCTCATGACCCCTTCCTCCACCTTTAAAGCCAGCACATTGCATCTCACTGTGCCTTTCTTCTGTAGTCACACCTCCTTCTGACTCTCTTGTTCTGCATCCCCTTTTCACTGTAAGGAACCCTTGTGATTACATTGGACCCACAGGATAATCCCTTTGTTTTAAAATCAGCATATTAGTGACCTTAATTCCATCTTCCACCTTAATTCCCATTTGCTATGTAACCTACACACTCACAGGTCCCAGGGACTAGGACATGGATGTTTGTGTGGCTGTTGCTCTGCCAACCATGCTGTCTGGAAGGAGAGGAGTGGGCCTGAGAAGGAGCAGCCAGGAAAAGGAGGTGGGCCGGCAGGAGAGGGACCTGTCACAAAAGCCAAAGGAAGAGAGAGTTCCCAGGAAGGAGTGCACTGCAGTGACTAATACTGTTGGGAGGTCAAGCCTGATAAGAATTTAAAAATATCCGTTGGAGTTAGTGTCCTGATGACACCAGCCATTAGTTGGGGTAGTTTTGGGGGCAGGAGCTAGTTTATGGTGTCCTGGGCAGCAAGGAAGGAGCGAATAAGTAGAGACTGAGAGTGTAAAATCTTCCCAAATACTTGATTGTAACAGAAAATGTGCTGCTGTTTCTAAAATAGGAAAGAGAAGCACATTTCGATGCAGATGAGAAGGCAGGAGGGTGTAGCAGCGATGGGTGTAAATGCGCTATCTGTGAAGGGGAGAGTGCCGCTAGCCCACCGAAAGCCTCGAAAGGAGGGACTGTTGGACTGACCCCGGCTCAGGGTTAGCCAGGCGGGCGCCACCATAGCCCAGAGGTTAGGTTACCATCAGGGTGTGCTGAGGTGGTAACTGGGAATTTAAGGAGAGAAAGAGACACCGGCCGGCAGGAGGCGCTGGTGAGGCAGGGAGGAATTGCGGAGCAAACTCAGGCTATTGTTGTCTTAATGGTACTGAAATAATTTTAGGGAAAATGCTTGGTTCTTGATTGGATCGCACCACTCGCTGGATTTCCTGATCCGCTGGTCTCTAGGTCCTGGATGTCCCAACGCTTAGAACAGGGCTTGTCACAGAGTAACCGCTACGTACCGTTAGCTGTGATTGATAGGCGTACGTACTGGTTAAAACGCCGCAGACTCCATTTCCCTTGAGGCATTGCGGCCGCTGGGACTACAACTCCTAGAGGGCCGTCTAGTCCGAGAGCGCCTTTAATCTGGTTTTCCAGTCCCAGCATTCCTTGCCGTTTCCCTACCTCGCCAGCAAGCCTGTCCAGTCCTAGGAAAACCCAACTGGATCCGGGAGTGCGAGACCCAGCCCGCGCTCGCGCCGACGGGCGGGGAGGGTGTGGCCACCTGTTGCCCCGCCCCTGCTCCGTGGCTGATTCTTTCGACCGGCGCCTCGGGCGGGACTCCGAGACATGGGCGCTACCTGGGGCAGCCCCGGGTGGGTGCGGCTGGCGCTCTGCCTCGCGGGCTTAGTGCTCTCGCTCTACGCGCTGCACGTGAAGGCGGCGCGCGCCCGGGACCGGGACTACCGCGCCCTCTGCGACGTGGGCACCGCCATTAGCTGTTCGCGCGTCTTCTCCTCCAGGTGCGCGTGAGAGTGGGAGGCTTGGGGCACCGGGCTGTTCGTGGGAGCGGTGCATGGGAACCAGGTGTGCATGGCGGCCAGGTTGCCAGGTGGTTCTGGAGCAGTGCATGGGGACCGGCTGCTCCAGGGAACACTGCCCAGCGAATCGGGGGTGTCCGAGATAGGAATGAGGGGCCGGATTGGGGGGGGGGTGCAGATATTGCTGGGGACTATGGTTATTCCTGGGAGTAGCTCGTGGATCTGGATTCCAAGGAATAACGGTGACCCGGCAGGAGGGGGAGGTAATGTGTAGGGACCCACACTGCTCATGAGGATGGCCATGCCTGGGGATAAGGTGCCCAGGTCTGGCTATGCTTGAGGGCCTGGGGTCAGTGGGATGACCGAATACAGAGAAGGCAATGGGCGGCCAGGGAGCTGGAGAGTTAGGGGTCCAGGCCAGAGAGATTCTACCCCGGATTCCCAGTCTCTGGTAACTCTGTAAAGCAAGGTCAACTGTTATTTCCCACCATCCCATCTTAGAATTATTGAAGGTCTAGGATGAAAAGAGGGGCCCAAGGGGGAACCTTGGCCAGGCCTGGCCTGGGAATGGGGGAAGATAGGAGCAAACACATGGAATCCTGACGTGGCAAAGGGAAGCTTCACCAGGAGGTCATCGACCCTTGGCCTCGAGCTGGGTAGGGAAATGGCGACATAGGGAAGGAGGACAGCCCAGGTGGCTTCTATTTAAAAAGAAAGAAATATATACTATATATATATATATATATATATATATATATATATATATATATATATATAATTTAAATTGGTTTTGGAGAGGAAGGGATGGAGACAGATATAGAAACTTCAGTGATGAGAGAGAATCATGGATCGTCTGCCTCCTGGGGATGAGCTCACAATCCGGGAAGTGCCCCGACCCGGAATCATAGGTCTAAGCCAGGGGTGGGCAAACTTTTTGACTCGAGGGCCGGAGGGCCGGAACAAAAGCATGGATGGAGTGTTTGTGTGAACTAATATAAATTCAAAGTAAACATCATTACATAAAAGGGTACAGTCTTTTTTTTTTTTTTAGTTTTATTCATTTCAAACGGGCCGGATCCGGCCCTCGGGCCATAGTTTGCCCACGGCTGGTCTAAGCTCAACCACTGAGCCACACCAGCCGGGTCAAGTGGCTTCTTGGAAATCACCCCTCCAGGACAGGGCCCAGGGCACTGGGTTGATGACACTCCTTACCTGGGCTTCCCCTCCACCAGGTGGGGCCAGGGCTTCGGGCTGGTGGAACAAGTGCTGGGTCCAGACAGTGTCTTCAATCAATCCAACAGCATATTCGGATGCATCTTCTACTCACTGCAGCTGTTGTTAGGTAACGGGCCCCGCCCCTTCATGACAGCCCTTCCTTTCCAGCCCCATTGCTTGCAACCTCGGGGGCTCTTAGAGCTGACGGGGGTGGGAACTAATAGGAGCCTTTCAGTTGGTCTTGGAAGTGTCAGAGCCAGAAGGACCCTTAACCACTTCCAAGGGCACCAGTTTTGTTGGAAAGACTCGCGAGTTCTTTTCTGGGGGAATCTAAGGGTTGTTTGTCTTTCATCTCCTGTGGATGACATTTCAGTAGGAAAATGAAGTATTTGGGTCCCAGGGATCGATGCACAGAGAGGAAAACCAAGGCCTTGAGGGGCCTGTCAGACCCTCTGATTTTAGAGATTTCCCCAGCAGCCCCTGCTGCCTGGGTGGCACCAAAGTCGTGGCAGTTTCTAGCGGTGGCTTGTCCCTGAAGCCCATGTGTGACCCTTTTCTTCCTCGCAGGTTGCCTCCGGGGCCGCTGGGTGTCTGCCCTGCTGCTGCTGAGCTCCCTGGTGTCTCTCGTCGGCTCCGTCTACCTGGCCTGGATCCTGTTCTTTGTGCTCCATGATTTCTGCATTGTTTGCATCACGACCTATGCCATCAACGTGGGCCTGATGGTGCTCAGCTTCCGGGACATCCAGAGACCGCAGGGCAAGGTCAAGGGGCACTGAGCCCTCACGGACCTCTTATGCTCTGCTTTGGTGTGTCAGCTTTGCCAAAGGGGAGCACGCCTGGGTCCTAGAGGAGTCTACAGCCCACCTCCACCATACTCCCCACACAGGACAATGAACCAAATGTGCCACACGCTTTCCTCCACCTGGTGCCTCTGGCTCTGTCCCCAACAATTGATTTCCAAAGCTCCTGCCTTTGCCCCAGGAGGGAAGGTTCTGAGCAATAAAATTTCTTAAATTGGTTAAGTCTGAGCCACCTGTCTGCCACGGGCCCTAACTCTTGCCTCCTCTGGGACTGGAAGGATATGAGTTGGAGGGAGAGTGGGGGGTCTGCTTGGGAAGGGTGGTTAGTTCCTTCTCCACAGCCTTCATGTGGAGTCAGCAAGACCGGGGCGCCCCCAGCCCCAGGAAACAGGCTGGCAGCCCGCTGCCCACAGGGGCCAGGCCTCCTCTCCTGTGAGGGCCACGCACGCACTTGTAAGAACAAGCTGCCTCTGGTTCTGTGCATGTTTGCTGGGAAGTTCTTCTTATAGTGAAACCTTAACCCTTCTGGCTGCCTTATCTACCACCCAAGACAGTCTTGGCAGCTCTGAAGGGCTGTTTTTGATTTGTTTTTCCTAATATGTACTGAGCACTTACCTGCATGCCAAGCACTGTTTAAGAACATGACATGCGTTAACTCATTTAATCCTTCTAGCAATTTGTATGAGGTAGGTACTATTATTATCCCTGTCTGGATGAGGAAACTGAGGTACGGAGAAGCTAGGTAATTTGCCTAAGATCACACAGCTAGTGTCTGGAAGGGGGTTAGGAAGCCCTCAGGGTTTTAACCCACCAGGGGCATCTGGTTGCAGCGTCTGTGTTGGGGTCAGGGTTCCTGAACAGTCTGGGCTGGCCTGAGCTAGACGTCAGGAACAGGAAAAGAACGCACCCTGAATGTTCTTCCCTCCTGAGCGAGTCTTCCGACACCTGCGAGAAAGGTGGGCAGGACTGTACCCGTGCCTGCCGGAAAGGGGGGTTGAGATTTGCCAGTCTCTTGGCTAGCAGGTGGTAGAGCCCTGGCCCCTTGACTGTCAGCCCTGAACTCACTGTATCTGAAGCAAGATGGGAGAAGGTGTGTGAAGTCCACTTGGACCTGGGCCTGGGTGAGAGGTGCGGACACTGAAAAGTGAGAACGGGAGGGCCTGCCGTGGTGTCCTTTAGCGACAGGAGAGAGCGTCCATGCTGGGAGAGGTTGAATCTATGCCAGGCTCTGGTCTAAGTGTCTTTAAATTGGCATTTTCTGAGTTTTTCAGACAAGGCACAGACCGGCTAAATGTCCAAGGTCACTCCAGTAGCACGCGGGGGAACTGGCCTTTGAACTCGGTCTGTGAGCTCATGGCCATGGCCCAGAGAGGGGTGGTGAATAGCCCAGGGTCACACAGCCCCAGAACCAGGAGCTACTGGCTTCCTTCCAGCCCAGGAAAAGCAATGACACCTGACTCCTAGCCAACTGGGGGCGGAGCAGAGGTGGAGCTAGCGAGACCCGGTGGCTTCTCTGAGAACCACAGCACAGGCGGCAGAGTGGCCCGGAGCAGCATGAGGCAGAGCTGGGGACCAGGGCTGCTGCTCCTGGGAGCCGTGGTCCTCATAGAGGGTGAGCCACCTGTGTTTGAGTGGGTGGGGGAGTGGTATGGTGGGGTTCAGGGGCCACCCTCTGCCCAGCAGCCCCTGCAGCTTGGTGTGTGTGAGGAAGGCTGCCTGTGGGGTGACAGTCCGCCGGTGGTGGTACAGCCATGCCTGGCTGTGTGGGGGGACGTCTGTGTGTCTGTCTGTGTCAAAAAGGGTGTGATATTCTTGGGCTGGAGGAGTCTGTCTGCAGGGCTGTCAGCGCCTCTGTGTGTTCCCTGTGCCCCCGTCTGCCCCTCTACTTCCAGCAAGACCTTAGGCAAGTTCTGAAGTTCTGAGGTCTCCCAGCCTTTGCCTCTGCCCCATCTCTCCGGGCTCAGATGTGCAATGGGTGTGTCTGCGTGTGCCTATTATGGGGAGGAGGCAGGGCAGGAGACTCTTTGGTTGAGTCTGGCAGTTTCTGGAAAGGTGGGGGAGTCTGAGTCGTCAAAATGGGTGGACATGACGCAGGCCTCTAATCCTTCCTCCTCGGCCTCCATGGCTGAGGGCACAATTAAGCTAATGCTCTCCACACTCACTGGCTGCCTCCTGACTCAGTGGCGGGGGCAGGAGCTGGGGTTCTGAAGCGTGGAGGAGGGCTGGCCTGGTCCCAAGCTGAACCCCAGGCCCTGCTCCTCAGGCCTGGAGTGCTGAGTGCAGCTGAGGGAGGAGAGTTAATTACTGAGCAGATGCTCTGAGTAGGTTCCAATAAAAGCTGTTCCTGGACCACACATAAATATTTTCATTCTGGGAGGGGCTGGTGAGGTGGCCACAGAGTCATAGGCAAGGGCCCAGGGCCTGTCCCCCAACCTGTCCCCTCCACCAAAGCTGGGCCAGCCAGGGAAGGCTCCCCCAAGCCTCACCCGTATCTCTCTCTTCCCAGGTCTTCAGGCAGCTCAGCGTGGTAAGCTCTGGGAACACGGGGCTTGGGCCTTCCCGGGGTCTGGATGGACCCTGTGAGGACAGGATGGGGGCCTGCTCTCCTGACCCACCTCTCTCCACAGCCTGCGGGCAGCGCGGCCCTGGCCCCTCTGAGCCTCAGGAGGGCAGCACGGGGCCTGGCGAGTGGCCGTGGCAGGCCAGTGTGCGGAGGCAGGGGGTGCACATCTGCAGTGGCTCCCTGGTGGCGGACACCTGGGTCCTCACGGCTGCCCACTGCTTTGAAAAGTGAGTTGTGGCTGGGGTCCGACAGGGCTGCCGACTTTGGGGGGGGGTGTGATGTGTCCCCAAACTCCACAGTGCTGATCCCTGCCCTTAGAATAACAAAGGACTGTTTACTGAGACTCTGCGATGTGCCAGGTACTTACTATCAAGTTGCTCTTAACAGCCTTCATGGCAGAAGCCTTACAAACGAGAAACAGGTTGGGAGAAGGAAAGGCCTTGCTTAAAGCCACAGATGGTATTTGTCTGTTCACCTACCTTGTTCTGTCTTCCCTGGTGCACTGTCCCCCTCTGCACTCCATGCCTGGGCCTCGTCCCTCTCTTTCCAGAGCGGCATTGACAGAACTGAGCTCCTGGTCCGTTGTTCTGGGCTCTCTGCAGCGTGAGGGGCTGAGCCCCGGGGCTGAGGAGGTCGGGGTGACTTCTCTGCAGCTGCCCAGGGCCTACAACCACTACAGCCAGGGCTCAGACCTGGCCCTGCTACGGCTCGCCCACCCCACAGCCCACACGCCCCTCTGCTTGCCCAGACCTGCCCATCGCTTCCCCTTTGGGACCTCTTGCTGGGCCACTGGCTGGGACCAGGACATTAGTGATGGTAAGTGCTGCCCCAGGCTGAAGCCCAAAGAGGCAGTCCTCTTGCCCAAGGTCACAGCCTCAGCTGGCAACGGTCTCTGCTGCTAGTCTCCCTTGCTCCCCAGAGCCCAGACTCCAGCCCCAAGCCCGTCTTTTTCCAGCTCCCAGGACCCTACGGAATCTGCGCCTGCGTCTAATCAGCCGCCCCACGTGTAACTGTCTCTACAACAGGCTGCACCAGCGGCTGCTGGCCAGCCCGGCCCGGCCTGGGATGCTGTGTGGGGGTGCCCAGCCCGGGGTGCAGGGGCCCTGCCAGGTCTGAAGGGGAGGAGAGGGGAAGGAAGCAGAGGGGAGGGGGCCTGGCACAGGGATGGGTGGAAGGGCTGCAGAGGATGTCTGCCCAGGGCTGGGCTCAGGTGTCTGTCCTTGACTCCATTGCCTGCTTCAGGGAGATTCTGGGGGTCCCGTGCTGTGCCAGGAGCCTGATGGACACTGGGTTCAGGCTGGGATCATCAGCTTCACATCAAGCTGTGCCCAGGAAGACACTCCCGTGCTGCTGACTGACACGGCTGCCCACAGCTCCTGGCTGCAGGCTCGCGCTGGGGGCGCAGCCTTTCTGGCCCAGAACCCAGAGGCCTTGCAGATCAGTGATGAGGACAGCTGTGTAGGTATGCGCGGAGGCTGTTAAGAGTGTGATATGTGGGGACAGCCAGGCTTGCGAGGACTTCTGGGCAGCAGGTGGAAGCCACGGTGAAATAAATTTGTTTGCAATAGAGAATTGACACAGGGCATCCACAAACTGCCATATGCCAATGAGGGGGATTTTAAGGCCCACCCCTGAGTCCCTAGGATGGGAACAGCCCCATTTAGGGCTGAGATGTTCCAGAACTTTCTGGGTTTGGAGTTAGGTAGAGGGACCTGTGATCTAGCTGAAGGTTTCGGGGCCTTGCTGCACGTTTCCAAGCAAGGACCCAGTGAGACTGGACAGGGCAGGGCTCCCACTCAGAATTCTAGCGTAAGTGATTAACACGCAAATTGCATGCAAAATAATTCCTGAGACGGAAGCTATGTCTTGATGGTAAGAGAAGCCCGAGTGAGCCAGGAATGCTGGAGCCAGTCCAAGCCCGGAGGGGTGCAGACAGGTGGGGCGGAGGGATGATGAGCAGGCCACTCCCTTGAGGCTGGACCGTCAGTTAAAAGCTTAGGCCCTGGCTTTTGAATACAAATCTGCTACTTACCTGTAGTTATTGAGCTAGAAAGTCACTTAACCTTTCGGGAACTCTGGTTACAGGGGTAACAAAATTCAACTTAAAAGGTCGTTGTGAGGATTAGATAGCATGTGGGAAGCACGTAGCAAGAAGGCAGATGGTAATCCATCCGTTTCAGCCTGCGGATCCCTGAGGGGGGAAGGTCCCCAGGCAGAAGCCCCCTCCCCATGGCCCTGGGATGCCAGGCTGAAGCACCAGGGGAAGCTGGCCTGTGGCGGAGCCCTGGTGTCAGAGGAGGTGGTGCTGACTGCTGCCCACTGCTTCATTGGGTGAGCCCTGTCTCCCTCACCTTTGTACCCCCCGCCCCCCTCACCCCCACTCCCGCCGCCCAATGCTGTCAGTGCTGTCTCTGCACAGGCGGCAGAGCCCAGAGGAGTGGAGCGTAAGGCTGGCGGCCGGACCAGAGGAGCACAGCCTCAAGCAACTCATCCTGCATGGGGCTTACACCCACCCCGAGGGGGGCTACGATGTGGCTCTGCTGTTGCTGGCCCAGCCTGTGACATTAGGCCCCAGCCTGCGGCCCCTCTGCCTGCCCTATGCTGACCATCGCCTGCCCGATGGGGGACGTGGCTGGGTCTTGGGGCTGGCCCACCAAGGAGCAGGTATGTGGGACAGGGCCACCGGTGGCTCTCCATCCAGCCCTGAGGCCACTGGGGCAGTCGGGTCTTTCCCTCCCCCCACCACAGGCACCAGCTCCCCTCAGACAGTGCCTGTCACCCTCCTGGGGCCTAGGGCCTGCGGCCGGCTGCTTACTGCCCTCGGGAGCGATGGCACCCCCATTCTGCCAGAGATGGTGTGCTCCAGTGTTGTGGGTGAGCCGCCCGGCTGTGAGGTAAGCTCCAGTCCCCCAAACCTTACCCACAGTCCCCTGGCATCCTCAGCCTGCAGCTCATGTACAGGCCTGCCGGGGCTGGCCTCCCGTCCTGCCCCTCACCTCAAGTTCAGCCTTTCTGCCCCTCACAACTGCTGAGGGGTAAGAGGAAGTCACCCAGTGTCACTGACCCCTGGCAGGGCCTGTCTGGAGCACCACTGGTGCTTGAGGTGAGGGGCACATGGTTCCTGGCTGGGCTACACAGCTTTGGAGATGCCTGCCAGGGCCCCGCGCGGCCTGCAGTCTTCACGGCGCTCCCCACCTACGAGAACTGGGTCAGCAGTTTGGACTGGCAGGTCTACTTCTCCAAGGAGCCCGAGCCCGAGCCCGAGCCCGAGCCCGAGCCTGGAAGCTGCCTGGCCAATATGAGTATGTGGCCCTGGGGCCTTCTGCTGACTCTTCCCTCTCCAGACCCCTCTCTGTAAGATCTGATCTGAGTCACCTCTAGATGCCCTGAGTGGGGTGGAGCGGTAGACAGACCCATCTGGATTCAAATTCTGTCATCGTGTGACTTGGAACAGGCCTCTCAACCTCTGAACCTGTTTTCTCATCCCCGGTGGGGGCTGTGTGGCACCTCCTTCCTCCTCCTTCCAGGAGAGGCCACCACCCACCTCTTCCTCTCCCACAGGCCAACCAGCTGACTGCTGACAGGTGGCTCTGGGATGCTGCAGACACATCACTGCCTCTGCCCCGCTCCATTCCCCCCACCCACACAATTCCAGGCCCTGGGCAGGCCCCAAAGCCCAGTGGATTGGCAGCTGCCCCGTCTCCCCCCCTGCAGGACAGGGACTTGTCACCTGTAGGTGCTCCCCGCTCTCAGCTCTGCTCTCCGACGCAGGCGTCCCACTCTCCCCTCTTCTCATCCCCTCACGTATAACCACACCAGCCACATACTTGGAAAATGTTCTTTTTTGGCGGGGGAAGGGGAATGGTGGTGCAATTTTCCTTTTTTTAAACTTAAATAAATTGTTACAAAATAGACTTTAGAAAATAAGTTACAAATTGTAGCAAAAGCCCCCCCTCCCCCCTCCACAGGCAACATTCCTATCCCTGGCTCTCTCTGAATCTGCCTCCCTGGTGTTGGAACCCGGTGGGTGAGGGTGGTGGGGGGAGCCCCGCATCCCGCACACCCTGGCACCAGGTTTCTTGTAGGACGAGCACAATGAATTGCATGGTGACCAAGGCTGGGGAAGGAGGCCCTTCACGGACAGGGACATGGGAGAGAAGCCAGGGGAGAGGAGAGATGGGGATGCCCAAACTACGCCTGAGTAGAACATGGAGGTCAAACCTTTCCCTGCAACCTGCACTCTTGCCCTGTATTGATCTTTGGAGAATTGAAGTTCAGAGGGAGAAGCTGAGATCTGCAGGCCACTGGGGTGAAGGGTCCAGAAGTGGGGTTGTGGGGGTGGGTGGAGGGGGCAATGACAGGCCCGCTGCTGGTGCCTTTGAGGCTCCTGGGGAGAGAGAAGGTACTGAGGGGGCACCCTCCATACAGCTTGTACTCCCCTCCCCAGCCCTGCCCATGGCCGGGGGAACCTGTAGGAGAGCCCTATCGCCCTAAGACTTCCACGGGGTTTCCCAGGCTTGGCCAACTGGCTCCTCACTCGTTCCCTAAGGTTACAAGAAACCTTTCACCTTGAACGCCATCTCATCAGCTCTCCTAGGGGACTCTCAGCCACCATCCCCTCCTTCCCTGACAATTTCTGGTCACGGGCCCGCCATCTCAGGGCACCCATCCTTGGCGGCCACTGAGTGGAATGGGTTCCGGGAGATCTCTAGAGGTGAAGCGAGCAAGCCCAGCGCTTGCTGGGGAAATAGGCTGTCCCACTCTTCCAGCTCATCTTCCAGCTTGGCTGGGTGGAGGTGACTCCGTGGAGTTCCCCGATAGAGAAGGGTGATAGGGGCTAATCACTGTTGTTACTACAGCTGGGCCTGGCTTCAAAGGAACTATCATCTGTGACTCAGCCCTCCAGTTAAAGGTGTGCTGGCGGGAGGGGGTGTGCAGGTAGAAAGGGTGGTTTGGTTGGATCCTAAAAAGCATACACAGCAGATAGAGAAAAGGGCTGAATAAAGAGAAGAGACGTGAGGCAATACTGGTAGGAAAGGACCAAAGGTCTAGTTTCCAAGAAAAGCGGAGGGGGAGCAGAGACCAGATGCAGGGAAACAGGGACAGGGGGCTGGAGACCATTCAGTGGCCTAGTTTCTCTGGCCAAGTCAGCACTGAAGCCACAAAGTCCAGCCTGGGGGTGCCTCCCTCAGCCCCTTCCTCATTCCCTGACTCCCTGCCTACTCTAGGGAAGAGCAGAACCTAGATCATCTTTTCCCCTGGGAGTCATTACTGGCTGGATCAGGAGGGTTTCCAGTTGTAGCAGCCAGATGGTACCCAGCTGCCTTCCCTCCCAAAACGAAGACTCCTCTTTGGCTCAGGCACAGCAGAGGAGCCCAGGCAGCGGCCTCTGCCCCTGCCCAGTCCTTATCCCGCCCACCATGCTATCTATTTACCTGACCCAGGGGTTCAGATCTAGGCCAAAGGGCAGCATCTTCAAACTAGTTTTCTCATTCCATACCCAAGCTTCTGGTCACCTCAGACCCATAGGACCCTTTCCTCTCACTCCTTGCTTCCCCACTACCTTGGGGCCAGATTTTGCCCTCCACTGTACGCCCACCTCCTCTGGGATCCTTCAGTCCTCTGCCCATTCATATCCCCGTACCAGAGTTGGCCACTGTCCGCTCCTCCTGGTGCTGCTGCTGGTGCTGCAGAAAGCTGATGCGGCGGCGGAAATGGCGGGGACAATGGGGGCAGGTGAAGGGCCCCTCCTGGGGTGCATGGACCCGCCCGTGGCCCTCCAGCCGGGCAGCTGTCCGGAAGGCCTTGCCACAGATGCTGCAGCGATGGCGTTTGGGGTCCGTGTGGGTCCTGCCATGGTTCTTAAGGGAAAGCAGGTTGGGTAGAAGTTTGGGACAGAGGGAGCAAGGATAGAGTCCAGTGGTGTGGGCCTTCTGGTGGTTCAACAAGCTACCGGCATGGCGGTATGAACGCCCACACTGGGCACAGCGGAAAGGCCGGTCCTCATCGTCAGCCACTGTGGACTTCACTCCCTGCCCTTCTTTAGCTCTCTCAGTATTCTCTCCTGGGGCCCGGGGGGGACCTGTTGGGGCCTTCTGGGCTTTCCCTTGACCAGCGACATCTACCTCATCCTCCACAGTCCCAGCTTTGGGGCCTCTGGCCTCCTCTATCTGGGGTGGTACCTGACTGAGGCCCTTGGCATGAGTTTGCAGGTGGCTGGCTAGTTCATGTTGGAACGGAAAGGTTTTGCCACAGTCAGGGCAGGCAAAGGTCTGGGAAGATACATGGTTGTGGCTGTGACTCTCAGTGGCCACAGGATTCAGGAACTCCTTGGAGCAGAGCAGGCAATAGTGGCAGTCTGCCTTATGGGTGTGGTGGTTCAAGGGGCCTTCCGACTGGCAGGTCTTACCACAACGGCAGCAGGAAAAGGGGTGGCTCTCTGGTTGGAGCTGAGGGGTGCTGTCTCTATTGTCCCAGCTGTCCACATGACTAGGTCCATTGGGCTGGCTGTTGCCAAGGTGGCAAGAACTTATGGGGACACTGTCTGCTGAGTCTTCTTCTGGCTTGGTCAGTACATGACCCCGAGGAACCCAATCTCCATCATGATTCACCGGTCCCCCATCTCCTTGCCATCCATCTGTTTGCCCCATGCCCCAGGGTACTGGCTCTGTGGCTTCCGGACCTGCTGACCTGCTGGGGCTATGACTCTGCTCCCCTGGCTTCCTGGCTCCACACTGCAGCTGGGGAACTGACTCAGTACCACCAGATCTGTCCTCCAGTCCCTTGTCATCAGCGAGGTTCCCCTTGCTGCCCTCTGTGCCTCCAGGACCTCCCTGACCACTTTTGGTCTCCTCCTCATGCTCTCGCAAGTGCCGCTCCAGAGAACGCCGGCCCGGGAAGCCCTGGCCACAGAGCGCGCAGCGGACAGCTGCCCGCCGGGCCCGCCCTGCTCGCCGCCGCCGGCTCTCTGCGTGTAGCTTCTGGTGGTCCTTCAAGGCCATGAGGTTGGAGTAGGTCTTGGGACAGGTGGGACAGCTGTACGGGCCCGTCTCAGGGCTGCACCGGTGGTTCAGGAGGCTGCCGGCATGGCGGTAGCTCCGCCCACACTGCCCACACCGGAAGGGCCAATCTTCCCGAGCCAGTTTTCGGGTGCCCCCACCCCTCTCGAGGTGGATCCGCTGGTGGTTAGCCAGCTGTTTCCGCAGGCGGAACGCCTTCCCACAGTCCCCGCAGCGGAAACGCCGGGGGTCTGCGTGGATGCGCCGGTGGTTCTTGAGGGACATGAGGTTTGAGAAGCCTTTGGAGCAGGCCTGGCAGCCAAAGTGGCCGGTCTGGTGGCTCTGCCGGTGGTTAATGAGGCTGCCGGCGTGCTTGTATGACCGACCACATACCTCGCAGCTGAAGGGCCGCTCAGAACTGGCCTCGGTCTGGCAGCCCTTCTCCGCAGTCTCCAACCTCAGCCCCATCTCCTCCCCCTTCAGAGTGGGCTCCTTCCACGGCTCTTCTTTCACCCTTGCCACCTCCTCGGGGGGCTCTATTTTAATTTCCTCCTGGAGCTTCTCCACTTCCGCCTGCCCCAGCCCCTCCTCTGCCACGTTCTGGGGCTCACTGCCGCCTCCGGCCTGTGAGGCGGGCCCCACCTGGGGCTCAGAGCCTTTGCAGCGTGGGTGGTTTCGCAGGTGATTGCGGTAGGCAGCCAGGTTGGGGTAGCAGCGGGAGCAGACAGGGCAGATGTAGTCTCCAGTCTGGTGGATCTTGCGATGGTTCACTAGGCTGCCCCCATGGCGATAGGTTTTGCCACACTGATTGCAGCGGAAGGGGCGGGGCTGATCCTCCAGGGAACTTTCCCCGCCCTGCACGGAGAGGCTGTCTGCAACCCGGGCACCTACTCCCTCTCCAGACTTTGTGTCTCCACCTTCTGCAGGGAGAGAAGTCACCGTGCCCTCAAAGACGCCATCTGCAACCATTTCCGTGGTATCACCTGACTCTCCCAAGTGGTTGGGAGCCTTGTCTGTCGTGTTCCCAGAACTCTGATTTTGGTGGTGACGCTCCAGGCTCCCTAGGTCATCATAGGTTTGACCACAGCAGCCACAGATGTGCCCATAACCGGCTCCATCCAATGCCTCCACCTCCCGCTGCAGCTGATTCAACAGCTCTGTTTCTGAGAGCTGTAGTGGGGTACTATGGGTGGAGGCTGCCACTGCTGCTGCTTCATCTTCTCCCTCCTCCTCCTCTGAGCCCTCAGTCAGTCCAGAGGAGTCATGAGCCTGGCGCCGGTGAAGCCTGTAGCCAGCCCGCCCAGGGAAGATCATGCCACAGAGGCAGCAGAGGAAAGGCTGTGCTGGGGCTGCCTCCCCAGGCCTGTGGTTCTGGAAGTGGCTGCGCAGGGCAGGCAGAGAGTCAAACTCCTTCGGGCAGAGGGAGCACTGATAGATGTCTGGTGGGTGGCAGGGCCTGTGGCTCAGCAGGCCAGTGGCATGGGGGAACGAATGCCCACAGTCAGAACATGTGTGGGAGACCTCAGCCTGCCAGCTAGTGACAGCTTCAACGGAGTGGGAAGAGCTGGGCTGGCCAGTGGCTGGTTTCTGGTCTTCATCCACCCCAGGGAGGCCATCGCAGAAGCGGGTCCCATTGCTTTCCTCATCACCTGGCATTTCCAAGTTGTCAAGAAAGCAGGCCTCCTTCCTTTCTAGTCCTTCCTTAGGACCTCTGCTCTCTTTATCACCCTGGAAACAGGCCTCATCCCTTTGAGGCTCACATTTGTCTCTTTCAGCATGAGCCTGCAAAGAGCCCCCATCACTTTCCAAGTTGCTTTCGGCTCCACTAGGACTTTCCTCTGAAGGGCCCTGGGGACAGTCCGGGCCCTCATTGTCTTCTACCAACTCCTGGGCCCAGTTCCCACCAGAAGGGAGTTGGGCTTCTCCCCCACCCCCAGCACTGCCAGTCCGCCTCCAGGGCCGCCTGCTCCTACGCCTACTGTGGCGTCGTAAATGGTTCTTCATGGCAGCCATGGTGTGGAAGTGCTTGGTGCAGGCCCCGCAGCTGAAGTCCCCTGTCTGATGGGTCTGCCTGTGGTTGATAAGGCTGCCTGAGTGGCGATAGCTCTTTCCACAGTCCCGGCAGGCAAATGCCCGAGGAGGTGACACCCTGGCCTCTGTCCTGCTATTCCCCCCTTCTCCATGGGTCCGGCTGTGATGCTCAAGGCTCTCAGGATCTTCAGAGAGCATCCCACGCATGTCGCGTATCTGTTGTGCTGTCGTATCTGCTACTGGGGGGACATCAGTGGCCTTCTCTTCTTGTTTGCACCCAGTCCCTTGATCTGTACATGGGGCTGCCTTTGCTCCCACTGAGTCAGACTCCACCCTGAGTTGGCTGGGGGGACCTTCAGCCCCTGGGCCTGTGCTGCGACGAGCAGACTTGCAATGGACCCGCACGTGGTTGCGCAGGGCCATAAGGTTGGGGTACTTGCGGGGACAGAGCGAGCACTGGTACTCTCCTGTCTGATGGCTGTGGCGGTGGTTCACTAAGCTCCCCCGGTGGCGGTAAGCCCGACCACATTCATTGCACTTATAGGGGCGGTGGTCCAGGGTGGCGGTGGGAACCTCTCTCTCTTTGTGGGTGGTCTCCGTCAGAGCCAAAGGAGGTGGCAGCTCGGATGGCTGCCCATCCTCTGCAGCTCCTTGCCGGGGTCTGTGATGAGCCCGCACATGGTTTTTGAGAGCAGCTGCATTGTACAGCTGCTTGGAACAGATGGAGCAAGGATAGACACCTGTCTGGTGACTCTTGCGATGGTTGATAAGGCTCCCAGCATGGCGGTAAGTACGGCCACAGTCCCCACAGCGGAAAGGTCGGTACTCCTCCAGCCCACTGTCCTCCAGCTCCCCAGAGACGCCGAGTTCCCCAGAGCCGTTCAGCATCGGTGTACTAGGGAGCTGATCCCAGCTGCTCTCGTCTGTGTGCCCATTGGTGGTGGGCATCCCTTTCTCTTCCCACGGCTGCTCCTGTCTTTCTCCCTCATGGGATTGCTGGTGTTCCAGCAGGTCTTGGGGCAGCCGAAAGGCACGGGGGCAGTGGGGACATTGGTAAGGCCGATATTGGGCATGGAGTCGGGAGTGGTTCTTCAGAGCCATGAGGTTAGAGAACTCCTTAAAGCAAATGGTACAAGGGTAGATGCCCAGGGTGTGGCTCTGGCGGTGGTTGGTGAGGCTCCCCGCGTGCTTATAAGTCTTGCCACACTGACCACACTTGTACCGCCGTTCCTCCTCTGCAGGAGAGGACTGGGGGGGCTCCTGACCCCCCGTGAAATTCACCACTGACTCAGCCAAATACTGTTCCAAGTTGCTAAGGAGGCTGCTGGCTGGAGTGGAGAGCAGCGGGGCCCTGGCAGAGTTGGTGATGGACCCCCAGCCCTCCGCACCCTCCTCAGGATTTCGCTGGCTTTCCCAGTCTTCTCTTTGTCTGATGGGTGGATCTTCCCAAGTGTCCAGAGCTGCCCTGGGGTCAGGCCCAGATTCACAGCCAGGTGTCTCTTCGGCATGTTTTTTCTGATTCTCCCAGCTTTCCCCATGGCCAAACCTCTGGCCCCAAGAGTCAGTGGACACTGTCTCCCCCTGGAGGCGTGGAGTGGCTTCCTTGGGGCTTCCCTCAAGAGCATGAGTCCTCATGTGGCTCTTGAGGGCCATGGGATTAATGAAGTCCTTGCCACAGATGGTACAGGGGAAAAGGCCAGTTTCATGGGTACAGTGGTGGTTGACCAAGCTTCCTGGGTGACGGTAGCCCTGCCCACACTGCTGACAGCGGTAGGGCGGAGGGATGTTATCAGCCTCCTCACTGTCCTGGCTGGAGGATGGATGGAGCAGTTCACGGTGTTTTGACAGTTCCAGGACACTGGGAAAGTGGTGCTGACAGTCACAGCAGCTGAGTGAGGTGGGCACATCCTCCATGGGGCAGTGTGGCAGAAACCTGGAGGGTCAGGAGGAGCAGGCAGGTGGCAGAGGCATCTTCTGGTGGTGCCCAAAGCCTAGGAAGAGAGGGCAGTGGTGAGAAGGAAGGCCTGAATTAACTTTATCTCTTGGCTGTATAAGCAACAAGTTCACCAGAGGTCACAGGGAGGTTCCCCACGCAGCAATGCCCAGGGACCTGCTTCCTATGGGATCTAATCTGGAAGCACCATCACGTAAGGCAACTCTGTACACAAGCTCCCCAGATGTGGGAGCTTCCCTGAGCCTAACTCATCCCTAGAGGTAGAGATAGGGAAAGTCTAGAGCAGTTCTCAACCTTCCTAATGCCGCGACCCTTTAATACAGTTCCTCATGTTGTGGTGACCCCCAATTTCATTGTTACAAACTGAACATAATTAAAGCATAGTGATTAATCACAAAAACAATATGTAATTATATATGTGTTTTCCGATGGTCTTAGGCGACCCCTGTGAAAGGGTCGTTTGACCCCCAAAGGGGTCGCGACCCACAGGTTGAGAACCGCTGGTCTAGACGGATGTAACTGACTTCTGATCGCAGACCTAGTAACCTGTTCTTCAGACCAAATCCAAAAGGTCTTACTGCCCCTAACCTTCTCTCTATAATTCTGAAACAAACAACGTTATCTCCTGTGACATCTTAAAAGGAAACCTGAACCTTTTCTAGGGCTCTGAACAAGAGATGTCCAGTCCTTACCCCTCAGCTAAGCAGAGTAGCCCAGAGGCACTGAAAACGTAGTCTTTCTCCAGCTGACAGATGAGGGCCTGAGAGATGAAGTCAGGGCCGCCCTTCAGAGAAGGGGCTGGCTTGTGCCCCCATGTCCCCTATTCCTTTCATGGTCACAAAGTCTCCTTTCTAGAAGACTTTCTTGGCCGCTTCTTTCACCTACTTCCCCTGAACCCACACTATCTCCCATCACGGAAATTCCATCCCATTTCTGGTCGTTCTTCACCCTCTCTACCTTTTTCCTTCTGATACCTCCTCACTATAGCCTCGCTGCTGCCTTTCTGTTCTTCTACCTCCTCTCATAATACTGATGACAGCAATGCATGCTAATTGAGCATTACCGCGGACCGAACACTGTGCTAAATAAAGAATATCCATTGTGTCACTTACTCCCCACAACACACGGCAATGCCTGCTGTCCCAGCGAGCAAACCCACTGATGCAGGCAACCTCCTTCCCAAAGCTCTTGCCCTCTCCATGGCAGAACCCCGAGCCTTCTCCATCACCTGGGCTTTCCGATCCTTTACTTCCACTGGACCCCAGTACAACTATCGCCGACTAACCCCCCTCACTGAACCTGCTCCCCGAACTCTCACTTCTCAAAGCCCCTTCGCTCAAGAGTGAATCCCCTGTCCTGATCGTTTGATCTCCTGATCAAACGAGTCCTCTCGCCTCACTGATCATCTCGGCCGGTTTCCTCTTAAGACCCCTACCTCACACGGGTGGCCCCTTCTCGTTCCCGCCGCGGGTGCGTCCGTTGGGGACCGCGAACGGGAGCGCGCCTGCGCACTGGGACCCTCACCCTAACTGCAGCCGTGCGCCCCAAGGGGTGGCTGTGGGGGGCTCTCGCGCTCCCACACACGCACACTCCGCCAGGGGTCCCAGGGGGTGGGGAGGGGAGGGGGAGAGGGAAGGGAGAAGCGGGAGAAGGGAGGAGATAGAGTAAAAAGGGCGCAGCTGACACGAGCCAGGAGTACCCCCAGCTCCGCGGACACTTCCTATTGTTACTAGGAAACAGGAAGTGTTCTAGCCGCAAAAGCTTCCCCGCGAAACCTCCTCCTGGAGAATACTTCCTGACCCGCCTCCAAGCACCCGGTCTACCCAGACACACTTCCTGTGCCAAGCAAGAAGGTGCTACAAACGCTCTTCTGCCCCCGCCCACCCAGGTCAAAGCGCTGGTCGTTTCCTATAACCTTAGCCACACTTCCGGCAAGAGCAGCGAGCACCGGTCTGGTGCATCTTGGCTGAGCGAGGATGAGGGAAAAAGGGCTCTGCAGCCATAACCTCAGTACTTTGGTGACACTTTTCGTGGGGCTCCCTGAAAAACTGCTCAAGGCAGATGGAGGGAGCTTTGTGCACTCCTCGCTAATGATAGGTACCTACTCTGTAAAAATGTACCTACTGGGAGAACCTCGCCATGATGATCACCTGAACACTG
>NW_005871801.1:8254-45499 GCF_000147115.1 Myotis lucifugus | reverse complement strand
CGGGGGCTCCCAGGGGGTTCCAGGGGGGGAGGGAAACCGAAACGGGACTTTTTTTCCCTTGGGTCCCCGGGGCGCGATGGGGGTTGCCCTGGGCCAACAAAGCCCAACCGGGGGCGGGAGGGAAGCCGCCCCCCGGAGGGGGGGGGGGGGGGCCCCCGGGCCCCCCGGGGTCCTAGAACCCCCCCGGGTTGCCCCCCGGGCCGGCTTGGCTCTCCGGGCCCCTCCCTTGGAAAGCCCGGCTCAGCCGCCCGGGGCCCCCTTGCGCGTGCGGGCCCCGGGGTCCTAGAACCCCCCACGTTGCGGGCTTTTGTCCCTGGCGCGCCGCCCGCCTAGCGAGAGCCGCGGCGCCTGCGGCCCCCTCCCTGGCCGAGGTCCTGGCCACCCCTCCCGCGGTCCTAGAGAACGCCATTTTGCAGGTCTTTGTCCAGCCCCGGCTCTCGGTCCCATTCATTTGTTCATTCTCTCATTCTTTGTCACCCCTTGCCACTTTCTCCAAGGCCACGTTTCCCAGGGCTCATTCCGAGACGAGGCAGCTCGGGGCCCTGGCCTGCGCGGCTGTCTGGCGGGGGCGCAGACACAGACGGTTGCGGGGGGCGAGAAGCGCAGCGTTTCTGCAGCTCTCGGCTCCTCGGCGCGCCTGGTAGGCCCTGGCGCTCTCCAAACCCCCACCTGCCTCGGAGAAGACCGGGGCCTGGAGCGCCGTGGCGCCCCTGCTTCTAGCCTGTTACTGGGGGAACCGGTACTGATGGGAAGGATGCAAACGAGTTTTCCCATGAGCGAAGGCAAACCGAGGCAGAGGGCAGTGCAGGTGGAGATGCATCCAGGTGGGGAAGTTTGAGAATTGTGGCTGGAGCTCAGGTTGCTGCAGGGAGGGGGAAACACGCTGAGCTGAGGCTGGAAACGTGGGTTGGGGTTAGGTTGTGAACTGACCAGATTGGAGGCCTAGGAGATCCTTAACTCTCACCTCTGCACGCACTGTTCATGCTCACACGTCTGCCGTCTCGCCGAGTCTGTGAGGCCTGTGGGTGACATGTTTAGACATGGAGACGGAGGTGCAGGGACGATAAAAAGTGGCTCCTTTCTCACCTCATCCCAGCTCCCAGGCTCCTAGCCTAGACACTCTGGGAATGAAGTCTCTGACTCCCGCTCAGGCAGCAGGACTTCATCCCTCTCCTAAGCCAGCAGGAAGGGAAGACCAGCCTTCCTCACTAGAGCAGTGAAGCCCGTGTGGGAAATAGGCGTGATGCTATTTGGACCTTGGGAACTTGGACAGCAGAGAAATCCAGTTAATAAATAGTTGTTGATGGACAGTCTCACACTTGCCTACTGTGGGGAAGGCAGAGGCTCTAGGCCTGGGTCTGAACTGTGTCTCAGGTTGATTCTTTCCATTTGTTTTGGGACGCTAGTCACAGTTCTAGGTGTAGTGGATACAGAATAAGAAAGGTTCCCGGCTCTTCGCTAGCCTAGATTCTTGTGCTGGAGACAGAGAGTTAACAACTAAGCCATAAAATGTGTGCTATCAGGGGACGGAGAGCAGAAGTTTGGGAGGCAGACCACCTAGCTTTGAATACTGGCTATGACTGTCACTGCTTCATTTCTGTGTGCCTCAGTATCCTTGTCTGTCTAACTTAGCCTATTCAGGCTACCGTAGCGAAAAAACAGACTGGGGGGCTTAAACAACAGAAACTTATTTCTCACAATCCTGGAGGCTGGGAAGTCCACGATCAAGGTGCTGGCCAGTTCCTGGTGAGGACTCTTTTCCTGGCTTGCAGGCATGCACACATTCAGTCTGTAACAAACTTCTCCAGCGGTTCTCAACCTGTGGGTCGCGACCATGGGAAAACACATATAGCATATCAGATATTTACATTACAATTCATAACAGTAGCAAAATTACAGTTATGAAGTTGCAACGAAAATAATTTTATGGTTGGGGGTCACCGCAACATGAGGAACTGTATTAAAGGGTCGCGGCATTAGGAAGGTTGAGAACCACAGTTGTGAGACTTAGCTTGAGTAGTACACGTAAAATTCTCAGAACGGTACCTGGCTGGTGCTAAGCTCACAAGAAGGAATGCTATCCATGGGAGCACCATAACGGAAGTTAAAGAGGGGGGAGGATAGTGATCAGCAGGGGCGCCGACAGCCTTCAGAAAGGTGGTCTGGAAAGCCCTCTTTGAGAAGGTGACAGGGACCTGAGACCCAAATAAAACCAAAGCGATAGCTACACAAAGATCCTTGGGGGAGAGTGGTTCTGGCAGAGGGTACTGTGTGCAAAGGCCCTGAAGGAAGAAGGAATTGAGCTCTTTGAGGAAAAGAAAGGGAGCCCGTGTGGGTGGAGCTTAGTGGGACAGGGAAGAGGATGGAAGATGAGGTAGGCAGGAGTTAGATGGTTCAAGCCTTGCTGGCCATGAAAGAGATATTGGTCTTTGTCCTAGGAACAGTGGAAAGTCTCATGGTTTGGCTAATAAGTGTTAAGGAAATGAAGACTGCTGGCGAAAGAGCCCGGCCCAGAGACCTGAAGACTTGGGTTTGAGTCAGGGCTCCTTGACTAGCTGTGTGTTCTTGTGCAAGTTTTTCCCTCTGGGGCGTAATCTGCACATCTGAAAGCAAGGCGAAGTAAAAACGCCTTTCTCCTAAAAGCTTGTGAAGACTTAAGGATGTGTCTTTGGTTCCTAAATGTTGAGTGTTGACTGGAATGACCCAGAAAGTGTGTGCATAGGAAAGATTTCTGTCCTGCCCCACACTCCCTGGATGGTTATTCTCGTACCGGGGGTTCAGAGACCTGACTTGGAGGAACCCCACCGTGGGGAGTGGTAGGTGGGAATCCTCACTGAACTGTGAAGCGAGGAGATAATTGGACAGGGGCCTCGCCGACCTGGCCCTCTGCTCTTCATGGAGCTGGGTGCCTGCTGGGACCAACCTGGTGCCCACTTGTCCCCTGGGAAGTGCCTTAGGAGAGGTTTAGCCATCCAGCTCTCTGGTCTCTGGCTCACAGAGAGGAAGACTGAGGCCCAGAGCTCAGAATCCATGGGTCCAGCCTCTGAGAGGGAAACAGACATAAAGGGTTCTGGCTCTGGTCTCAGGGCGGTTCTACAGTGATGAGAGCAGACAAAGGTGCAACCTGAGCTCAGAGTCTGGTCCCTGTGGGGCCGGCCCAGGGGGCAGACAAGACTGTGAGGGCCCAGATCACTGAGTAAGGACCCAACAACTCAAGGCGAGTTAAACAGCTAGATTCAACTCCCAGCTGCGAATTACTAGGTGTGGCCACGGGCTCCTTATTAAGCACAATGCCATTTTGTTCCTCTGGGCCTCAGTTCTCTTATCTGTGAAAAGGGAATAATAATAGTACTTTTCTCATGGTGTGGACAGGAAGTTGAAGTGAGTTAATACATGTAAAGAGCTTAGGATACTGCCTGTTATTTAGCAAGTGCTTTGTAAATGTGAGCTATCGTGTTTTTTTTTTATTAAAGAGAAACTTTATCAGTCAGGCTGTCCAGAGATGGTCTGGAAAGGAGGTAGTGAGTCCCTCATCCAGGGATAGGGAGAGATCCTCTGGAAACAAGAGATCCCCTGGAAAGTTGATCCTCAAGCCCTTTAACTCACTTTCCAGCCCCAGAATTTAGTGGGAAAAGTGAAAAAAAAAAACAACAACAAGGTGATGGTGGAACAGCGTTGAGTGGGATTGGCGCCAAAAACCAGAGCGGAGATGTAGGAAGAGCTTCCTGGGCGAAGTGGGGCTCAAAGGAAGGATTGATGGGATGTGTAACGGCCAGGAAGGACCTGGGAACTTGCATGGCGTGATGGAAGCCACGGAAAGTTCTTGAGTGTCACACAGTACTTTAGGGAGAAGAGGCTGGCTGCCTGTGTACACCAGATTATGTGTGTAGGGCTGGGGGACTGAGGCAGGTCCACCAGGCAGAAGGGTGCTGACTCTAAAGATGCAGCCCTTGCCTCTCACTCCAGGGGCTCCAGTGTCCTCCCTGGGCCATAATGTAGAAGCCATCAAGCCCTGAGGTGTACAGACAGGGAAACAGGCTTAGAAAGGAACATGAGAAAGAACTCAGGCCCCCTGCCTCCCAACCTCGCTTCTGGGCACACCAGGCTCCCTTTCCTATAGCAGATCCTCACCCCCACCCGGGCTGCCCCCAGCAGCTGCTGCTGCGCACTCCTTAAGTGGATCTGCCGTAATCCTCTCCCTTCATCCCCCAGGGAGGATGAGCTGGTGTTAGGGCTAATGCAGCTGTTAATCCTATTTCCTTCCAGCCATGATCCACAGGAGCAGCTGTGTGGACGGTGTCTGGCTCTGAACCGGGAATGAAGGGGCCTCGCTAGAGTGGGTGTCCTGGGAAGCCAGATCAGATACATTGATTATGACTCAGAGGCTTCTAACTGCTAGCAATGGTTCAAGCTGCCTCGGGAGTGACTGAGCTTCCTATGAGCAGAGCTAGGGGAGCAGGAGCCCACAGTGATTCCAGAGCAGGGGTGGGCCAGGATTCCTCTCTGGGTGGAGTCCCTTATAGCTGTGCAAGGCCAGAATTCTGTGCGACCGATGCTGCCTCTGAAAGCTAACCCACCAGAGTGGAAAAACAATGCATATGCTGGGGGCCTACCACTTCCAGACAGACGGTGCCAGTCACCACAGTGAGCCCACTGGTTTTGCCCTCTCGTGGGCCTCCTCTGCCTTCCCTGGGCACTTGGAGACCTTCAGGCCAGACCCCCATCTGGGTAGTCTCGATGTCTGCAGCCTTGCATAGGACCCTGCATCCTGGCACAGGCCTTGGAGGCTGAGCCGAAGGAGGAGGATGGTGAGAGGATGGAACAGGGTGTTCTGGGAATGCCACAGGGTCTGGCAAAGCTCGGGCTGGGGAATGAAGGGCAGGCAGACTTTCTGATGAACCCAGCCTCCTCCCTTAGTCTTTCTGAAGTCACCCAGTCCAACTCCTGCCAACAGTGAGCAGACCAGAGAGGAACCGGGCACACTGTCAGAGCCGGAATGTTTGAAGGCAGGATGTGGCCCTCCCGGGTGGGAAGTGCAGATAAGTTGGGGTTCCCACTGAGGCCCCATGAGGGCTTTGGTGACGGGAGAGGCCTTGGGGAATGGCGGAGGGATGTGGCTTCTGTCTAACTTCGCTTCTCTCACAGAGCTTTGCCCATCGAGGCCATGGAGGTGGAGGCTGTGGAGGCCCGGTCCCCAGGCCCCGGCTACAAGCGTTCGGGCCGCCGCTACAAGTGCCTGTCCTGTACTAAGACGTTTCCAAATGCGCCCAGGGCAGCACGCCACGCTGCCACACATGGGCCTGTAGACTGCGCGGAGGAGGTGGCGGAGGTGAAGCTGAAGCCAGATACGGAATCTAAAACAGAGGATGCCAGCGGGGACAAAGTGTCGGGCGCCGCGGCCAAGCCTCGGCCTTACGCATGCCCACTGTGCCCCAAGGCCTACAAGACGGCACCAGAGCTGCGCAGTCATGGGCGCAGCCACACGGGCGAAAAGCCCTTCCCTTGCCCCGAGTGTGGCCGCCGCTTCATGCAGCCTGTGTGCCTGCGCGTGCACCTGGCCTCGCACGCAGGCGAGCTGCCCTTCCGCTGCACGCACTGCCCCAAAGCCTACGGCGCGCTCTCCAAGCTCAAGATCCACCAGCGGGGCCACACGGGCGAGCGGCCCTACGCCTGCGCCGACTGCGGCAAGAGCTTTGCGGACCCTTCTGTGTTCCGCAAGCACCGGCGCACGCACGCCGGCCTTCGGCCCTATGGCTGCGAGCGCTGCGGCAAGGCCTATGCCGAGCTCAAGGACCTGCGCAACCACGAGCGGTGAGGGCGGTGAGGGGGTGGGAAGAGCAGGTGGGGCGGGGGAGGCAGCAGTGGCTGCTCTGTGACCAGTGTGGCCTGAGCTTGGGTCTGAAGGAGCAGAATGAGCCAATGGGAAGGTGAGTGGGAGGGAGCTATGGGTGGTGGTAAGCAGCACATGGGGAGCTGGTGCTCCCGCATTGGTCGGGTTGGTTGGGGTGGACGGGACATGAGGGGGCGGGCAGACTGATTTGGGATGGGGCCCTGGAGGATGCAAGTGGGGTCTGATAGGCCTGGGTTCCTGGACATCAGGAAAGGGGCAGGGCTTGAGGTTGGGTCACTCATAGGGTGAGCACAGGATCTGTGAATGGGACCTGGTAAGTCTAGGGCTTTGGGTGCAGAGGGGGGTCTTTTCTGGGATCTAGATACCCCAACTGAAGGTTTCTCACTCTGGGGCACAGCTCTGGTCTTAGGGGGTTGGGCCAAGGCCCCTGGATGTTAGGGCCTCCTAACTAACCGTGCAGACGGCAGCAGGGTCAGGTGATGGGCCTGCCACCTTCATGCTGTCCCCACACCCCCACAGGTCCCACACTGGAGAGCGCCCCTTCCTCTGCTCCGAATGCGGGAAAAGCTTCTCGCGGTCATCCTCGCTCACGTGCCACCAGCGCATCCACGCAGCACAGAAGCCCTATCGCTGCCCCGCCTGTGGCAAGGGCTTCACTCAGCTCAGCTCCTACCAGAGCCACGAGCGCACGCACTCTGGCGAGAAGCCCTTCCTGTGCCCCCGCTGCGGTCGCATGTTCTCTGACCCCTCGAGCTTTCGGCGCCACCAGCGGGCACACGAGGGCGTGAAGCCTTACCGCTGCGAGAAGTGCGGCAAGGACTTCCGGCAGCCGGCGGACCTGGCCATGCACCGGAGGGTGCACACCGGCGACCGGCCCTTCAAGTGCCTGCAGTGTGACAAGACGTTCGTGGCTTCCTGGGACCTTAAGCGCCATGCGCTGGTGCACTCGGGCCAGCGGCCCTTCCGCTGCGAGGAGTGCGGACGAGCCTTCGCCGAGAGAGCCAGCCTCACCAAGCACAGCCGAGTGCACTCGGGTGAGCGCCCCTTCCACTGTAACGCCTGCGGGAAGTCCTTTGTGGTGTCCTCCAGCCTGCGGAAGCACGAGCGGACCCATCGAAGTAGCGAGGCCACCGGGGCTCCCGCACCGCAGGAGCTGGTCGTGGGCCTCGCACTGCCCGTCAGCGTGGCAGGCGAGGGCTCAGTGGCCCCCGCGGCAGGTGCAGGGCTCGGGGACCCTCCAGCAGGGCTGCTAGGGCTGCCCCCAGAATCAGGCGGTGTGATGGCCACCCAATGGCAAGTGGTGGGCATGACGGTGGAGCACGTGGAGTGCCAAGATGCTGGGGTGGGGGAGGCTCCTGGTCCCTTGGAGGGGACAGGGGAGGCGGGGGGTGAGGAGGTGGACGAGAAGCCTCCGCAGTTTGCGTGCCGGGAGTGCAAGGAGACGTTCTCCACGCTGACGTTGCAGCGAAGGCATGAGCGCTCACACCCCGAGCTCCGGCCCTTTCCCTGCACCCAGTGTGGCAAGAGCTTTTCAGACCGGGCTGGGCTGCGCAAACACAGCCGCACACACAGCTCTGTGCGCCCCTACACCTGCCCCCACTGCCCCAAGGCCTTCTTGAGTGCCAGCGACCTACGAAAGCACGAACGCACCCACCCTGTGTCCATGGAGACCCCCACACCTCTCGAGCCCCTTGTGGCTTTGCTAGGAATGCCTGAAGAGGGGCCAGCCTGAGGCCCATGGCCCTTCCCTCTGAACTCCCGGGAGTCAGCCCCCACAGGGTGCCTCCCGAACCTCCCTTTGCCCCAGCTTACTCTTCTAGACCCACATCCCTGCCCCCCAGGTGGCCAGCTTACCTTCCCAACAAAGATCTGGGGACAGTGGAGGCGGGCACCTGCTGTTCAGAGACATGGCTCTGTGAGTAACACATTAAAGCATTCACTTTGACCCTGGGTTGTCTCCTGTGTTCTAGTTGGGGGTTCGGAAGGGAGTTTGGGCATTAGATAAGGTTCATTGCAGATTCCTAGATTGACAGATTAGAAGCTAGAAGGGTCTTTGGGTGCATTTTTTTCTAAGTATGTTTTAGAATGCCTTGTGACGAAGGGTTTCATGGCCCAGTAAGTACAGGAAATTCCCTGTGCCTTTCTTGGGGATTCTTGATCAAAAGTGTGTTAAAGTCATTAATATGTCCCGCAATGAACAAATCTATTTAGCTTTGTTTATCCCATATTTATATAACCATGGAAACCTTTTTCAGAGTAGTTCTCCTTCTATCCTTTTTACAGAGAATAAACTGAGGCCCAAATTAGTATATGCCTTATACACTGCAGTAACAAATTGGAAGATATACTTGAAAAAAAGGAGGTCCCCTTCACAATTACAATACCCATAAACTACAAAGTAAGAAGCCTCACAGGAAACATGCAGAAGCTATATGAAGAAAATGCTCTCTCCAGAAGCACATAAGACATACCATGTACCTAAATGGGAAGACATTAAAAGATGTTGGCCCTAGCCAGTTTGGCTCAGTGGATAGAGCATCAGCCTGTGGACCGAAGGGTCCCTGGTTCAATTCTGGTCAAGGGCACATGCCTTGGTTGCAGGCTCCTTTCTGGCCCGGGCCCTCGTTGGGGCACATGCAGGAGACAACTAACCGATGTGTTTCTCTCACATTGATATTTCTCTATGTCTTTCCCTCTCCCTTCCACTCTCTAAAAAAAATCTATGGAAAGATATCCTTGGGTGAGGATTAAAAAAAAAAAAAAAAGATGTTGGATTCTCCCCAGCTTAATGCTTAAATTCATTGCTATCCAAAAAGGGTTTTTAACAGAACTTGAAAATTGAAAGTTCCTATGCAATACATTTTTAAAAAACAGTGGAGGTGATGTGTTTACATACTAGATAATCAGACACCAAAGCACTGGAGTAAAAACAGTATCGGCACAAGAATAAATTAGTGGAGGGGGGAGAGGGTTCAGAAACAGCCCTAACTATTTCTGGAAATTTGTGATAAAAATGATTATTCAAATTGGTGGGAAAAGATAGGAAGATAGGCTGTTAAATAGCTTTACAGTTATATCTGTACTTTGAAAGGTTACACATCTTTTAAAAATATGTTCTATTGATTTTTTTTTTTTTTTATTACAGAGAGGAAGGGAGAGGGATAGGGAGTTAGAAGCATCGATGAGAGAAACATCAATCAGCTGCCTCCTGCACACCCCCTACTGAGGATGTGCCCGCAACCAGGGTACATGCCCTTGACCAGAATCGAACCCGAGACCCTTTAGTCTGCAGGCCGACGCTCTATCCACTGAGCCAAACTGGTTAGGGCTACACATCTTTCTAAGCAATTTTTCAAAGACCAAAATAAATAAAAATGAGGCTTCACATTTAGTGTAACTTGTTACAGCCTGTTGGGAAAATGATTTGATTATATTTATAAAAAAGTTAAATGGAGCCCCAGCCGGTTTTGCTCACTGGATAGAGCATCGGCCTGCGGACTGAAGGGTCCCGGGTTCGATTCCGGTCAAGGGCATGTACCTTGGTTGCAGGCACATCCCCAGTAGGGGGTGTGCAGGAGGCAGCTGATCGATGCTTCTCTCTCATAGATGTTTCTAACTATCCCTCTCCCTTCCTCTCTGTAAAAAATCAATAAAATATATATATTTTTAAAAAGTTAAATGGACATACCCTTTGGCTCGGCAAGTACACCTCAAGGATTTACACCTCAAATTTCTTTTTCCACTTAAGTGGCAAAATTGAGGATAATGTTTAATACAGCAAAATTTGTGATACTGGGGACACCTTAAATGTCCATTAGCAAAGGACTAAGGCTAGCCGCTGTAAAACATTGTGCAGCTGTTTAAGAAATGAGACTTATCAATCTATGTTTTTTAACAATATCAAAAAAGTATGTCAAATGAAAAAAAAGTGCAAAGCAGCATGGTTAGTATGGGCCAAATTACACAGAAGTGCTCAAGTTTCTATACAATATTTCTAGAAGGATACTTAACTGATTTTGGACTATAAATTTCAGCCACTAAGGCTTTCCCCATTTATAAGCCAAAACAAAGCCAAAGTCAGAATGGACCAGGTCCTCTTCCATGCTTTTGTCATTTCTAGACTTGGGGCCACCAGGTTGGCAGCTTCCGGAAATGTGTGCAGTCTATCTCCAGGCCCATGTGCCAGTCACGAGGGACTTTGCAGCGGCTGGCTCTAGCCTAGGACTGGCATACCAGGTAGCGCCAGGAGTAGAAGTAGTGGGTAATCCCTTGATGTCAGGGGACAGACGGCATTGCCATGCCCACGCTTTGGAAAAGGCCCTCATTCCTGTTCTCTCTCTCTCTCTTTTTTTTTAATATATATTTTTATTGATTTCAGAGAGGAAGGGAGAGAGATAGAAACACCAATGATGAGATAGAATCAATGATCAGCTGCCTCCTGCACACCCTACACTGGACATGTGCCCTTGACTGGAAACAAACCTGGGACCCTTCAGTCCACAGGCCGATGCTCTTTCCACTGAGCCAAACCAGCTAAGACCTCATTCCTGTTCTTCATAGCATACCAAGGGGGCATGTGGCAACAGCAGGGGCCAGGGTGTCATGATTGCAGGAAGAGAGTACTAGTTTGACCAAGGGCACTCACTGCCCACTCCATACCCAGAGCAAGACAAGCACTGACCCCAGGTCTCCTGCCTGTTCAGGCTGGAGCTAAAGTCTGAAAGACGGGGTCCAAGAAAGAAACAAACTAAATGGGGTTGGAACAGAGGGACTTTGGTTACTACTGACTTGATTTGTGACCTTGAGCAAGATGATTTATCTTGGGAGTTGGGGAGGCATCTTTTAGACATTGGTACAAAGATACCATATATATTAATCAACAAGTATATTTGGGCATTTATCTACAATGAAGAAAAAAGTGGGTCTGGGCCTAGACAACCTACTGATCCCTTGGTTCCCCTTCTCTGACACTCCAGGCATCCCATAACCAGGCCTGCTTCCCGAGGACTCAAACAACCTGACTTAAAAAAAAATTAACAGCTATATTAAGATGTAATTCATATACATACAATTAACCCACCTGAAGTGTATAATTTGATGGTCTTTAGTACTTTCACAGGGTTATGCAACCATCACAATCTAATTTTAGAATATTTTTATCCCCTTAAAAGAAACTCCATGCCCATTATGATCTCCCCCCCCCCCCCACACCCACCCAATTCCTCAGCCAGAGTCAACCACTAATCTTATATCTGTCTCTATGGATTCATCTATTGTGGACATTTCATGTAGGGATCATGCAATATTTGGTCTTTTGTTACTGGCTTCTTTATATTCTTAGCATAATGTTCTCAAGGTTCATATTGTTTTTCCTTTTTATTGTCAAATAATATTCCATTTTATGGATATACCACTTTTATTTATCCATTATCAGTGATTGGCAATGGGCTTCCATTTTTGTCAATTGTGAATAATGCTGCTCCTGAACATTCACATACAAGTTTTTGTGTGGACATATTTTTCAATTCTCTGTGTACATATCTAGGAGTGGAATTGCTGGGTCATACAGTTACTGTTGTTTAACCATTTGAGGAACTGTCAGACTATTTCCTAAAGTGGCTGCACCATTTTACATTCCCACCAACAGGGTATAAATGTTCGAATTTTTCCACATCTTCAGCAACAGTGTTATCTGTCTTTTTTATTATAGCCATCCTACTGGATGTGAATTTGTGTTTTGATTTGCATTTCCCTAATGGCTAATGATGTTGAACAACTTTTCATGTATTTATTGGTTATTGTGTATCACCTTTGGATAATGTCTATTCAAGTTCTTTGCCTATTTTTTTTGGTTGTTATTGTTAATCCTCACCTGAGGATATATTTTTTCCATTGATATTTCAAAGAGAGAGAGTGGAAGGGAGGAAGGGAGAGAGAGAGAGAGAAACATCAAACACATCGATTGGTTGCCTCCTGCACATGTCCCAACCAGGGGTGGGGAGTGAACCCACAACCCAGGTACGTGCTCTTGACCGGGAATTGAACCTGTGACCCTCCGGTGCCTGGGCCGATGCTCTAACCACGGAGACACACCGGCAAGGGCCTTTGCCCATTTTTTACATTGGGTTGTTTGACTTTTTGCTATTGAGTGCTAAGAGTTCTAGATACAAGTTCCTTACGATTTGCAAAAGTTCTCTCTCATTGTGTGGGTTGTCTTTTTACTTTCTTGATGGTGTCTTTTGAAGCGCAAAAGTTTTACATTTTGATGATGCCCAATTAATTTTTTTCTTTTGTTGCTTGTGCTTTCACAGCCATATCTAAGAAATCATTTCCTAATCCCGGTCATGAAGATTTATGCCTGTGTTTTCATCTAAGAGTTTTATAGGTGTTTATAACCCAGTTATAAACTCACAAGTTTAAAAATTATAAACTATAACTGTTTTATAGCTAAGAGTGCTTAGATTTAGGTCTTTGATCCATTTTGATTCAATTTTTGTATATGGTTTGAGGTAGGAGGTCCAACTTCATTCTTTTATATGTGGATATTCTACTATCCCAGAACTCAATTATTGAAAAGGCTTTTCTTTGCCCATTGACATCATTGTTGGTAATAAACTAACTGTAAATATGAGGGTTTATTTCTGAGCTCTCAATTTTGTTCCCTGAATATGCCTGTATATCTTTATTTATGCCAGTACCACACTGTTTCGCTTGCTGTAGCTTTGTAGTACGTTTTAAAATCAGGACCTGCGAGTCCTCCAACTTGTTCTTCTATTTCAAGATTATTTTTGTTTTTCTGGAACCCTGGCATTTCCATATGAATTTTAGGATCAGCTTATCAATATTTGCAAAAAAGAAACAAAAAAGGAAAGAAACAGAAGATAGCTGGAATTTTGATAGGGATTGCATTGAATCTATAGATCAGTTTGGAGTATTGCCATCATAATAATATTAAATATTCTGACCCAGGAGCATGGGATATTTAAACATTTTATTTAGATGTTTCTTTCAAGTGTGTTCTAGTTTTCAGTGTATAAATATTACAGTTCTTTTGTTAAATTTATATCTAAGTATTTTATTATTTTTGTTGCTATTATAAATGTAATTGTTTTCTTTGTATCATTTGTGAATTGTTCCTTGCTGGTGATGAGAAATACAATAGATTTTTGTATTTGTACATTATTCTTGTATTCTGCAGCCTTATTGAACTAGTTTATTAGCTCTCATAGTTTGTGTGTGTGTATTGCTAAGGATTTTCTATATACTGGATCATGTCATTGGTAAATAGAGATAATTTGCTTCTTTTCTAGTCTGGGTGCCTTTTATTTCTTTTTCTTGCTTATTGTCCAGGCTAGAACTTTCAGTACAGTATTAAATAGAAGGGTGGGAGCAGACATCCTGATCTCAGGGGCAGGGCATCCAGTCTTTACCATTTAAGTATGATGTTAATAGTGAATTTTAAAAAATATATTTTATTGATTTTTTACAGAGAGGAAGGGAGAGGGATAGAGAGTTAGAAACATCGATGAGAGAGAAACATCAATCAGCTGCCTCCTGCACACGCCCCACTGGGGATGTGCCCGCAACCAAGGTACATGCCCTTGACAGGAATCGAACCTGGGACCCTTGCATCCGCAGGCCAACGCTCTATCCACTGAGCCAAACCAGTTAGGGCAATAGTGAATTTTTGTATATGCTTTTTGATAATCAGCAAGTGAAGGACATTCCCCTTTATTCCTAGTTTCTTAAGCTTTTAAAAATTATTATTATGAAAGTGTTGGATTTTGTCAAATGTATTTTTTGTTTCTATTGAGATAATCATATTTTTTGTTCTTTAGTCTATTAATACTAGAGGTCCGATGCACAAAATTTGTGCAAGAGTAGGCCTTTCTTCCCCCAGCTGCTGACACCGGCTTCCCTCCGGCACCCAATTGGCAACCAATTTAAAAAATTTAAATTGGCAACCCAATTTAAAAAATGGACATCTCGCAGCCCCAGCTTCGTCTGGAAGGGCGTTCGGAAGGACATCCAGTCTAATTAGCATATTATGCTTTTATTATTATAGATTCTGTATTACATTAATTGATTTTGGATGTCAAACCAACCTTGCACTCCTCAGATAAATACTACTTGGTCATGCTGTACAATCATTTTTATATATTGCTGGATTTGGTTTGCTAACGAAAACAAAATTTTGTTGAGGATTTTCATATTTATATTCATATGAAATATTAATCTATAGTTTTTTATTTTATTGATTGATTTTAGAGAGAGAGAGGAAGGAAGAGAGAGAGAAACATTGATTGGTTGTTCCACTTATTTATGCATTCATTAGTTGCTTCTTGTATGTGCCCTGGCTGGTGCAATGCTCTAACCAACTGAGCTACTCAGCGAGAGCCTGTAGTTTTTCTTGTGATGTCTTTGTCCAGTTTTGTTATCTGGATAATGCTCAGATAGTCTGACTTCTGACCCTCACTTTTCTTCTGCTCTAACTTCCTTTATCTCCCTGGCTCTCTACCAGAACTGTCCCAGGTGGTGAATGCATCTTGGGAGTGCGACAGTGTAGGCTCTGCTGCTGGAGCAATAGCTGGCATCACCCCTCAGTCTGTACGGTGGACTGGAGTCATCATCCTCTCCCCAGCCTAGTGGCTAGATAAACTGAAGTTCCTCACAGGAGAATGTTCCAGGATCAGGGCTGAGGCAGAGGTAGGGCAAAGCAGCAGGCCTTGTAGGTTGGGGCAGTTATTCTGGATTTAACTGGGGAATTTTGGAGACTCATTATTAATTACTAGTACATACACGCAGCCCACTCTCAACAGAAATCCCTGCCCTTATAGCAGTGGTTCTCAACCTTCTGGCCCTTTAAATACAGTTCCTCATGTTGTGACCCAACCATAAAATTATTTTCGTTGCTACTTCATAACTGTAATGTTGCTACTGTTATGAATCGTAATGTAAATATCTGATATGCAGGATAGTCTTAGGCAACCCCTGTGAAAGGGTCGTTCAACCGCCAAAGGGGTCGCAACCCACAGGTTGAGAACCCCTGCCTTATAGCCTGCCTTTCTTACAGTCCCTACCCCAGCTCTGACCTCATCTCTTATCTACTACTTCCACTCAGCATGCTAGCCTTCTGTTTATTTGTCCCCAGTCTGTGGCCTTTACACTTGCCCTTCCCTGGAGCTGGAGCCCATTACCCTAAATTTTCCCATGATGCTCTTTCTCTTCAGTCAAGTCTCAGCTCAAATCTTACTGTATTGGGTTTCTACTGCTGCATCTTTAAAAAAAATTTTAAATGGATTTTTAGAGAGAGATACGAAGGGAGAGAGAGAAAAACATCAATTTGTTATTCTACTTATTTATGCATTCACTGGTTGATTCTTATATGTGCCCTGACCTGGGATCGACCCACAACCTTGGCATATTGGGGCAACACTCTAAGCAATTGAGCTACCCATCCAGGGCCAAATTTTGTTTTTTAATTTTTTTAAGGTATTTTCTTTTTTTAAATATATTTTATTGATTTTTTTTTTTACAGAGAGGAAAGGAGAGGGATAGAGAGTTAGAAACATTGATGAGAGAGAAACATTGATCAGCTGCCTCCTACACACCCCCTACTGGGGATGTGGCTACAACCAAGGTACATGCCCTTGACCGGAATCAAACCTGGGACCCTTCAGTCCACAGGCCGACGCTCTATCCACTGAGCCAAACCGGTTAGGGCAAATTTAACATCTTAAAAATAACACCCATTTATTATCTCAAAGTTCTGTAGGTCAGACGTCCAGGCTGATTGACCTGGTTCCCTACTTAGGGTCTCACAAAGCTGAAGTCAAAGTCGTGGCCAGCCTGGCTTCTCATCTGGAGCCTTTGGTGTAGAATTCACTTCCAGACTCATCTAGGTTATTACTGATTTCAGTTCCATTTGGCTGCAGGACTGAGATCCCCATTTATTTGCTGACTCAGCCAAAAGTCATTCTCAGCTTCTAATGGCCATCTACATTCCTTGGCTGAGGGCCACTCCGTAGCAATAGCACATCAAGTCTTCCTGCTTCAAATTTCTCAGATTTGTTCTGTCTTCCTCTTTTGTCACTAGCCGGAGAAGCTTCTTTGCCTTTAAGAGCTCATGTAATTACAGTGGGGCCTTGACTTACGAGTGTCCTGACTAACGAGTATTTTGAGATACCAGCTGTCTCTCGGCTGATTTTTTGCATTGAGTTGATAGAGTAATTTGAGTTAACGAGCTCCTTAACGAGCTCGGTCTCGGAACGAATTAAACTCGTAAGTCAAGGCCCCACTGTACATTCGGCCTACCTGAATAATTCAGAATAATCTATCTTAAGGTCAACAGATTAGTAAACTTAATTATATCTGCAAAATACCTTTTGCCATGTAAGATAATATTCAAAGAGATTAGGGCATGGAACCTTTGGGGGCCGTTATTCTCCTTATAGCCCTCAAAAATTTGCATCTGGCCCTAACCGGTTTGGCTCAGTGGATAGAGCGTCAGCCTGCGGACTCAAGGGTCCCAGATTCGATTCCGGTCGAGGGCATGTACCTTGGTTGCGGGCACATCCCCAGTGGGGAGTGTGCAGGAGGCAGCTGATCGATGTTTCTCTCATCGATGTTTCTGGCTCTCTATCCCTCTCCCTTTCTCTCTGTAAAAAACCAATAAAATATATTTTTTTAAAAAAAATTGCATATGTCCCATATGCAAAGTACACTCACTTCTTCCCAAGGTCCTTAAAAGTCTCATCCCACTACAGCATCAAGTCTGAGTCCAAAAGTCTCATACATTTCATCAAATCAAGAGTCCCTAATCTTATCTAAATCTGATGCAGATGTGGCTGTGGGTATAATTCATCCTGGAGCACAATTCTTCTCATCTGTGGACCTGTGAAACTAAAGAAAAGTCATGTTCTCCAAACATGCTATAGTGGCACAGGCATCAAATAATAGCTACAGACATCCTGCTTCAAAAAGGGGAGAATGGGTTTTTCCAAAATGGTGGCAGGTTAAGTGGAAATTACCCTGACAATCTCCCAGGACCAAACTGGAATTACAACTAAAATATAGACAAACCATCCTGAATAATAAACTCAAGACTAGCTGGAGAGACGCCTTATAACCAAGGACATAAAGTGGAGATTGCATAGAGACTAGAAGGAAGAGTGGAGGCATGAGAGGGCTGGCCGGGCTCCCATAGACTGCAGCTGAAGTTTCAGGGGGTTCCCACTGAAAACTTCTGTGTCTAAACCCCAAGTTGGGCTCCCCAGCTCAGAACACCAGAACTGAGAAAGATGAATTGGATTCTGTGAAAAACAGAAGGGTTACTATCTGCCAGCCAGAGACAACTGGAAATGCAGGCACCCTCTTAAAGGACCAACACACAAAATGTTGTGTGCATCCACTCACCTTTGGTTCCAGCAGAGTGGACTAGAGCTGTGTGAAAAGAATCTAGGGTTAGAGCTCAGAGGGCAGCAGCCTGTATTCCTGTGCTGAGTCATTCCCCCATATTGCAGAAGATATCTTTCTCAGACAGATCTTTACCATCCAGGCAGCTTTTGCTTGGGCGGGGAAGCAATTGCACCACCCTTTGGGGTTTACACCTTCTTATGGTCTATAACTCGAGGCTCATTGAGACTGAGAATAAAAATCAGCTTGCAAGCAGAGGCAGATCTCTGGATGCTTTGAGTCTTTGCCTGATCTGCTACTGGACCTAAGGCTAGGAAAAGCAGACCTTGGTGTACATCTCGGTCTTTTCAAAGGCATCCGACCACAGCAGAGGGAGCCACATGCTATGGATTGCTGAGAGCTTCAAACAGCATACTCAGGCCCAGTCACAAACAGCATCTGATCACTACAGACCCTCCAAAAACAATGGGAGTCATAGCAGATCTACCTAATACACAGAAACAAACCCAAACAGGCAGCTAAAATGGGAAGACAAAAAAAAAACAAACAAACAAAAAAAGCCCCAAATGAAAAAACAAGAGAATTCTCCAGAAGAAGCGCTAAATGAAATGGATATAAGAAATTTATCAGATATAGAAATCAGAATATTGGTTACAAGAATGCTCAATTGCATGAGAAAAGATATAGAAACTGTGAAAAATGACTAGTCAGAAATGAAAAATGACATACCAATAATAAATAACACATAGGAAGGAATAAACAGTAGATTAGGGGAAGCTGGAGATTATATCAGTGAATTAGAAGACAGGGTAGAAAAAATCACTCAATCAGAGAACCAAAAAAAACCCCACAAAAAAACACACAATTAAAAAACAGGACAGCTTAAAGGACCTGTGGTACAACATGAAATGTAACAATACTCGCATCATACGAGTACCAGAAGGTGAAGAAACTGAGCAAGGGATAGAAAACCTGTTTGAAGAAATGATAGCAGAAAATTTCCCTAACCTAGTGAAGGAAAATGTCACACAAGTTCAGGAGGCACAGAAAGTCTCAAGCAAGAAGAACCCAAAGAGCCCTAACTGGTTTGGCTCAAGGTCCTAGGTTCAATTCCAGTCAAGGGCATGTACCTTGGTTGCGGACACATCCCCAGTAGGAGGTATGTAGGAGGCAGCTGATCGATGTTTCTCTCTCATCGATGTTTCTAACTCTCTATCCCTCTCCCTTCCTCTCTGTAAAAAAATCAATAAAATATATTTAAAAAAAAGAAGAACCCAAAGAGGCCCACTCCTATATACATCATAATTAAAATGCCAAAAATTAACATCAAAGAGAGAATCTTAAAGGTAGCAAGAGAAAAGCAATTTGTTACCTACAAAGGAGGTCCCATAAGGCTGTCAGCTGATTTTTCATCAGGCCAGAAGGGAATGGCATGAAGTATTCAAGGAAATGAAAACCAAGGATCTGAAACCAAGACTACAATATCCAGCAAGGTTATGATTCAAAATAGAAAATAGATGTTGAAATAAAGAGCTTCCCAGAAAAAAAAAGGCTAAAGGAGTTTATCACCAGCATAGCAAGATGTGTTAAAGGGACTGTTGTAACAAGAAGAAATATATAGAGAGAAAATAGGCATAAAGAATTAAAATGGCACCGTAGCTGGTTTCACTCAGTGGATAGAGCATCAGCCTGTGGACTGGAATGTCCTGGGTTCAATTCTGGCCAAGGGCACATGCCTGGGTTGTGGGCTTGATCCCCAGTAGGGGGCATGCAGGAGGCAGCCGATCAATGATTCTCTTTCATCATTGATGTTTCTATCTCTCTCTCCCTCTCTGAAATCAATAAAGAAATACATATATTTTTTAAAAAAGAATTAAAATGGCAGTAAATAAGTACCTATCAATAATAACCTTAAATGAAAGTAGATTAAATGCTCCAAACAAAAGACATAGGAGAAGAGATTAAAAATGGTGGTGGAGTAAGTGGATGCTACACAGACATGCCACCAGGACCAAACTGGAATTACAACTAAAACACACCAAAAGAAAACAAAACCCTGAATAATCAACTGAAGACTAGCTGGAGAGAATCCTGATAAGCAAGGATGGAAAGTGGAGACCGCATAGAGACTGGTAGGAAGGGTGGAGGTGTGAGAGGGCTGGACGAGCTACCACAGAGAGCAGGTAAAGTTACAGAGAGATATCACAACTGTGTGGGGTTGCCACTGAGGACTCTTGCATCTAATACCCAAGCTGCCCCCCGCCCCAGCAGAGAGCACCAGAACTGAGAAAAGTGGCCACATAACATCTGACTGTGAAAAGCAGCAGGGTTGTGGTCTGCCAGGGAAAAACAGCTGGAAACGCAGGCATCCTCTTAAAGGGCCAATGCACAAAATTCCATGTACAGCCACTTATCTTGTGCTCCGGCAGAGGGAGAGCAGAGTGGACTGGAGCTGTGTGACAGAAGCCAGGGTTGGGAGCTCTGGATGAGAGCTCAGAAGGCAGACACTTTGATTTCCTGTGCTGAGTCATTCCCTCACTCTCTGCTGTGGAGGTCACCTTTCTCAGGCAGATATTTGCTATCCTGGAGGTTTTGCCTGATGGGAAAACAGTTGACCCACCCTATTGGAAAATACCTTGCCCCATAGTGTGGAGTTTCTGAGGCTTATTAAGAGACTGAGAATAACAATTAGCTTCCAGGCAGAAGCAATTGCCCCACCCTATTGGAAAAACTCTCATCACACTTGTGGACAGTTGCCTGAGGGCTACTCAAGACTGAATCCAGCCCTGACCGGTTTGGCTCAGTGGATAGAGCGTCAGCCTGCGGACTCAAGGGTCCCGGGTTCGGTTCCGGTCAAGGGCATGTACCTTGGTTGCAGGCACATCCCCAGTGGGGAAGTGTGCAGTAGGCAGCTGATCTATGTTTCTAACTCTCTATCACTCTCCCTTCCTCTCTGTAAAAAATCAATAAAATATATTAAAAAAAAAAAAAAAAAGACTGAATCCAATCAGTCTGCAGGCAGAGGCAGTCTCTGGAGACTTTGAGTCTTTGCCTGATCTAATTAGTCAGAAACAGAATTTGACACTATCCTGCACTAAAGATTGAGAGGCATAGCAGAACTACCTAATACATAGTCACAAACCCAACAGGCACCCAAAATGAGGAGACAAAGAAACAACCCCCAAATGAAAGAACAAGAGAATTCTCCAGAAAAAGAGATCAGTGAAATGGAGATAAGAAATTTATTTGATATAGAGTTCAGAATAATGATGGTAAAGATGCTAAACAGCATGAGAAAAGGTATGGTGACATGAAAAAAAGAACAGTTGGAAATAAAGAATGACATAGCACACAAAAAATAACACATTGGATGGACTACACAGCAGATTAGGTGAAGCTGAGGATCAGATCAGTGAATTAGAAAATAAGGTAGAAAACATCACTCAATCAGAGAACCAAAAGGAAAAAGCAACTAAAAAACAGGAAGACAGCTTAAGGGAGCAGTGGGACAACATGAAACGTAACAATATTCACATAGCAGGTGTGCTGGAAGAGGCAGAAAGGGAGAAAGGGATAGAGAACGTGTTGAAGAAATAATGGCAGAAAACTTTCCTAACCTGGTGAAGGAAAAAGTCACATAAGCTCAGGAGGCACAGAGAGTCCCATGCAAGAAGAACCCAAACAGCCCACACCCAGACACATTATAATTAAAATGCCAAAAATTCACGACAAGGAGAGAATCTTAAAGGCAGCAAGAGAAAAGCAATTTTTTACCTACAAAGAAGCTCCCATGAGGCTGATACCTGATTTTTCATCAGAAACTCTACAGGTCAGAAGGGAAAGGCATGAAGTACTCAACATAATAGAAAGCAAGGATCTGAAACCAAGATTGCTATATCCAGCCAGGCTATCATTCAAAATAGACAGTGAAATAAAGAGCTTCCCAGACCAAAAAAAAAAAAAAAAAACATGGCTAAAGGAGTACATCACCACCAAGCCAACATTACAAGAAATACTAAAGGAACTGCTGTAATGAGAAGAGGAAATAGAGAGAGAAATCTCTATTTATAGAATTAAAATGGCAATAAATAAGTACCTATCAATAATAATCTTAAATGCAAATGGATTAAATGCTCCAATCAAAAGACATAAAGTAGCTGAATAGATAAAAAAACATGACCTAACCATATGCTGTATACAAGAGACCCACCTCAGTACAAAAGACTCACACAGGATGACAGAGAAGGGATCGGAAAAATTTTTCCAAGAAAATGGGGAAAAAAAAGCTGGGGTAGCAATACTCATATCTGATAAAATAGACTTCAAAATGAAGGCCATCACAAGAGACAACAAAGATCACTACATAATACTAATGGGATCAATCCAACAAGAGGATAGAATCCTGGTAAACATATATGCACTCAATATAGGAGCACCTAAATATACTTTTTAAAACTTCTAGAGGACTTTAAAGGAGATATGGACAACAATACAGTCATAGTAGGGGCCTTTAGTACTCTGCTGACTTCACGGGATAGATCTTCCAGACAAAATATTAATAAGGAAACAGTGACTCTAAAGGACACACTGGATCAGATTAATTTAACTGACATTTATAGAACATTTCACCCCAAAGCTGCAGAATATACATTCTTCTCAAGTGCACATGGATCATTCACAAAGATAGACCACATGTTAGGACACAAAACAAGTCTCTACAAGTTCAAGAAGATTGAAATCATATCAAGCATCTTCTCAGATCACAGTGGAATGAAATTAGAAATCAACTACAGTAAAAACACCCCAAAACATTCAAACACATGGAGGCTAGATAGCATGTTATTAAACAATGAATGGTTTACCAATGAGGTCAAGCAAGAAATAAAAGACTTCTTGGAAAAAAAATAAAATTAACACACAACAACCCAAAATCTCTGGGACACAACAAAAGCAGTCTTGAGAAGGAAGTTCATAGCACTACAGGCTTACTGAAAAACAAACAAACAAAAACAAAAACAAAAAATCAAGAAAAATTAATAATAAACTATTTAACCCTACAACTTAAAGAACTAGAAAGAGAACAATAAGAAAAGCCCAGAATAAGTAGAATAAAAGAAATAATAGCCGAAACTGGTTTGACTCAGTGGATAGAGCATCGGCCTGCAGCCTCAAGGGTCCCAGGTTCGATTCTGGTCAAGGGCATGTACCTGGGTTGCGGGCACATCCCCAGTAGGAGATGTGCAGGAGGCAGCTGATCGATGTTTCTAACTCTCTATCCCTCTACCTTCCTCTCTGTAAAAAATCAATAAAATATATTTTAAAAAAATAATAAAGATTAGAGCAGAAATAAATGACATAGAGACAAAAAAAAATCAGTGAAACCAAGAGATGGTTCTTTGAAAGGATTGATGAACTGTTAGCCAGACTAATCAAAAAACAAAGAGAGAGGATCCAAATTAATAAAATCAGAAACAAAGGCAGAAAAGTAACCACTGACACCACAGAAATACAAAGGATTGTAAGAAAATACTATGACCAACTATATGCCAACAAGCTGGACAATGTGAATGAAATGGACAAATTCCTAGAAAAATACAACCTACCAGGAAAAATCAGAAAACCTGAATAGGCCAATAACAATTGGTGAAATTAAAGCAGTAATAAAAAAACTCCAGCAAACTAAAGCCCAGGTCCAAACAGCTTAACAGGGGAGTTTTACCAAACATTCAAAGAAAAACTAACACCTATACTCCTCACACTATTCCAAGAGGAAGAAACACTTCCAAGCTCTTTTTATGAGGCCAGCATTATCCTAATTCCAAAACCAGAGAAAGACACTACAAAGAAAGAGTACAGGCCAATATCCCTGATGAACATAGATGCTAAAATCCTCAACAAAATATTAGCAAATCAGATCCAGCAATATATTAAAAAGATCATACACCATGATCAAGTGGGATTTATTCCAGGGATGCAAGGCTGGTACAATATTTGAAAATCAATCAACGTGATACATCACATAAACAAATTGAAAGACAAAAATCACATGATCATATCAATAGATGCAGAAAAAGCATTCAACAAAATCCAACACCCATTCTTGATAAGAACTCTCAGCAAAGTGGGAATAGAGGGAGCATATCTCAACATGATAAAGGCCACTTATGACAAACCTACAGCGAATATCATACTCAATGGGCAAAAACATATGACATGATATTGTACATAAAAAACCCTAAAGACTCCACCAAAAACTACTAGATTTAATTAGTGAATTTGGCAATGTAGCAGGATACAAAATTAACACCCAGAAATTGATGGTATTTTTATACACCAATAATGAATTAGACGTTGAAAAAAGAGATAGAGGAAGATATAAACAAGTGGAAGAATATACTGTGTTCATGAATTGGTCGAATCAACATAATTAAAATGTCCGTACTACTCAAAGAAATCTACAGGTTAAATGCAATCCCTATTAAAATGCCAACAGCATATTTCACAGATAGAGAACAAATACTCCAAAAATTTGGACCCCGAATAGCCACAACAATCTTGAGAAAGAACAGAGTTGGAGGGATCACAATACCAGATATTAAGTTATACTATAAAGCCATTGTAATCAAAACAGCCTGGTACTGGCACAAGAACAGGCATATAGATCAATGGAATAAAATAGAGACCCCAGAAATCAACCCAAGCCATTACGCTCAATTAATATTTGACAAGGGAGGCAAGAATATACAATGGAGGCAAGACAGTCTCTTCAATAAATGGTGTTGGGAAAACTGGACAGATACATGCAAAAAAATTAAATAAATAAAGGAAACTAGACCACCAAATTATACCAGACACAAGAATAAACTCAAAATGGGTAAAAGACTTAAATGTAAGTCGTGAAACCATAAAAATCCTAGAAGAAACCATAATCTCAGACATGTCTCGTAGCAATATATTTGCGGATACATGTTCTAGGGCAAAGGAGAAAATAAACTAAGAAGAAAATAAACAAATGGGACTACATCAAAATAAAAAGCTTCTGCACAGCAAAAGAAACCATCAACAAAATGAAAAGGGAGAATATATTTGGCAATGATAAATTGGATAAAGTTTTAATATCCAAAATATATAAGGAACTCATACAATTTAACAAAAGGAAGACAACCAATCCAATTTAAAAATGGGCAAATGACCTAAATAGACACTTCCCCAAAGTGGACATACAGATGGCCAAGAGACATATGAAAAAATGCTCAAAGTCACTGATAATCAGAGAGAGGCAAATTAAAACAATTGTGAAGTATCACCTTACACCTGTCAGAATGGCTATCATCAACAAATCAACAGATAAGTGCTGGTGAGGATGTGGAGAAAAGGGAACCCTAGTACACTGCTGCTGGGAATGCAGACTGGTGCAGCCATTATGGAAAATAATATGGAGTTTCCTCAAAAAATTAAATAATATGGAACTGCCATTTGACCCAATGACTCCACTTCTAGGAATATATCCTAAGAAACCAGAAACCAATTAGAAAGAAAGTATGCACCCCTAAGATCACAGCAGCACAATTTACAATAGCTAAGATTTGATTTAAGCAATAATAAAAAAAAAAGATTTGGAAACAGCCCAAGTGCCCATCAGTAGATGAGTGGGTAAAAAAACTGTGGTACATTTACACATTGGAATACTATGGAGCAGTAAAAAAGAAGGATCTCTTGCCCTAACTGGTTTGGCTCAGTGGATTGAGCGTCGGCCTGCCGACTGAAGGGTCCTGGGTTCGATTCCGGTCAAGGGCATGTACCTTGGTTGCGGGCGCATCCCCAGTAGGGAGCATGAAAGGAGGCAGCTGATCGATGTTTCTCTCTCATCGATGTTTCTAACTCTCTATCCCTCTCCCTTCTTCTCTGTAAAAAATCAATAAAATATATTTTAAAAAAGGATCTCTTACTCTTTGGAGAGTAAGTATTATACTAAGCGAAATAAGCCAGTCAGAGAAAAATAAGTACCACATGGTCTCACTCATATGTAGAATCTAATGAACAAAAGAAACTGATGAACAAAATAGATCCTGAGACATGGAAGCATAGAACAGAGTGCGGAACCTCAGAGGTAAGGCGGGGGGGAGAGTGGGTGGGTGGGAAGAAATCAAAGAACTTGTAAGCATATATGCAAAACCCATGGACACAGACAATAGGGTGGTGAAGACCTGGGGTGGGCAGTGGGGGCGGGCTAAAAAGGGTCAATGGGGGAAGAAAGATGATATATGTAATACTTTCAACAATATTTAATTTTAGAAATAGTTCTCTCTGCTCCCCCACCCAACATATGAAGTGAAGCAGGGACAGAAGAATAGCAGTAAACATCCCCATTCAGAAAGAAAAATGGGCCACACACACAGTCCATAGTAATTCTAAAATCTTACTGGGCAGAGGCGCCCCTCCTTTCCCTGGAAATGGACTGCTTCCTGGAACTGGTTCTCTAGTTCATTCTTCTCCATGTGGTAGGTTTTGCCCTTAGAGTGGCCCATCCTTTTCTGCTTGGTCACATTTGAGAAGATATTGGAGGCTATGCCTTTCTGAGGTCGCACAGCATTCTTGGTCTCCTTTTTTAAAATATATTTTATTGATTTTTTACAGAGAGGAAGGGAGAAGGATAGAGAGTTAGAAACATCGATAAGAGAGAAACATAGATGAGCTGCCTCCTGCACACCCCCTTCTGGGGATGTGCCCGCAACCAAGGTACATGCCCTTGACCGGAATCGAACCTGGGACCTTTCAGTTTGCAGGCTGACGCTCTATCCACTGAGCCAAACCGGTTAGAGCCTTGGTCTCCTTCTTGCTCCTAGAAATTTGGGAGCACTCAAGGTTATATGTAGTCTTGAACACTCATGGTCATATTTCTCCCCACTGAGGCATTTTATTTGAATGTATGTATCACATCCCTAGAAGAAGAGTCCCAGGATTTTCCCTCCTGTGCGTGTTCATCGGGCTTCATGGCCCGTGATGCCGGCTGAGGTTGTCAGTACAATGAAACCAAACTGACGGGACAGGAGCAGGTTGTTCGGCCATTTTTCTAGACTTGGAGTTGCACGTCAAACCTGGGGCTGATTACTCCACACTTCTCTAACCTGCCTGTGAGGTTCACCATTTTCCCAGCTCTGTGGTCATCAATAATTTCAAGTTCACCAAAGTCACCAGATGAGACTTTGGAGCACAGCCTAATAAGAACCAGATGTTTGCCTTTCTTTTCAGCACTGTTGATACTCTGTTGTTGTTTTTTTAACATTTCACAAATTTGCATGTCATCCTTGCACAGAGGACATGCTAACCTTCTCTGTATTGTTTTTTTTTTTAATATGGTTCTTTTAAAACTTTTTAAAAAAATATATTTTGATTTTTTACAGAGAGGAAGGGAGAGGGATAGAGAGTTAGAAACATTGACGAAAGAGAAACATCGACCAGCTGCCTCCTGCACATCCCCCACTGGGGATGTGCCTGCAACCAGGTACATGCCCTTGACTGGAATCGAATCTGGGACCCTTCAGTCTGCAGGCCGACGCTCTATCCACTGAGCCAAACCAGTCAGGACAAACCTTGTCTGTATTGTTACAATTTTAGTATATGTGCTGCCGAAGCGAGCACAATACCTTTTTTTTTTTTTTTAATTTAAGAAACAGACATGTACTTTCTTGCAGTTCTGGAAGCTAGAGGTCCAAGACCAAGGTGTCCTCAATATGTCTTTTTTTGGTTTGCAGACGGTTGCCCTCATGGCCTCTTCATGTGTCTGTCCCTGTTGGTGTGCACCTCTGGTTTCTCTTCATGTGTCCAAGTTTTCTCTTCTTAGACAGAAGCAGTCAGAGTGGATAGAGCACGATACCCTTGAGAGCATCAGCCAGGACACTCACAGGCACCATTATGGTGGCTCGAGAGGTGATGGAAAGAGCCACTCCTGGTCTTTTAAAATCCAAGCTAATGGCTTTCTTAGAAGGTAGAAGGCTTCTTACCTGCTTGATTCCTGTCAACTCAATGGGCCAACAGCTAAACTTACATTTCTTTTCAGACATTCCTCCTTTTATTATTATCATTTAAAAATATTTTTTTATGAATTTCAGAGAGGAAAGGCGAGGGAGAGAAACATCAATGATGAGAATCATCGATGGGCTGCCCCCTGCACGGCCCCTAATGGGGATTGAGCCTGCAACCCATCCTTCACCAGGAACGGTGACCTCCTGGTTCATGGGTCGATGATCCATCACTGAGCCACACTGGCCGGCTGATTTGGAGGTTTTCATAAAGGGCACGAGAGCCATACACTTGATATGGCCCTTGTCACAAAGATGAGTTTTAATCAAACTTTTTTTTTGTGGCTTAAGAGTCTTGTCAGTTTTATCTTTCACTGGTTCAAATGTGGATCATTTGCCTGGAGTTTCTATATTTTCTTCCATTTCTCCTTAAAAACTGGCCAATTATTTTCTGAGCCAACTCTTTATTATAGTAACTTATCAACTGTACCCAATAGCAACTAATGCATGCTACTAATAGTCTCTTTCCCAAAGTTTTTGCCTAAGGCCCCAAGCTCATTTGGATAGAATTTATATTCTTACTTATTTCCAGCTTATAGTTTAACCAAATGCTTCATCACTGCATAACACCCATCATCATCTTTCCAACTTCCAATGATAGTTTCCTCACCAGCCACTGTCCAGCTCCAAGATCAGTCACATAATTCAGGTTTATTTTTTATTGTAGCAGCTCCCCACTTCTGGGTACTATTTCTGTAACAGTTGGTTTCCAGCCGCGGGCCGGATACGGCCCGTTTGAAATGAATAAAACTAAAAAAAAAAAAAAGACTGTACCCTTTTATGTAATGATGTTTACTTTGAATTTATATTAGTTCACACAAACACTCCATCCATGCTTTTGTTCCGGCCCTCCGGTCCAGTTTAAGAACCCATTGTGGCCCTCGAGTCAAAAAGTTTGCCCACCCCTGGTTTAGACTCATTATGATGTGGTAACAACCAATCTCCAAGTATCAGTGGCTCACAGCAAAAGAAGTTTACTTCTCATTTACATGACACGTCATTTTACAGGTGGGCTACAGCTCATCTTCATGGTATCTTAATTCTGAGTTCCAGGCTGAAGAAGTCTTATCTGGTAATTGCCAGGCTCATGGCAGAGGGAAAAGAGAAGGGAAGCTACTAGACTACTCGTTGGTGCTTAAAGCTTCTATTTACATTTCTACTCACATCCTATTGGCCAAACCAAATCAGAGAGCCAAGCCTGTTGTAAGTGGGGCATGAATGTAAAGTTCCGTAGGGAGGGGCCCCACGGGAATGACAGTATGTATGTGGAATAATGCACTCGACCACGGGGTTGTACAGAAATGTCAGTCATTGAGTTCATCTACTCCTTATACACTCTGCTATGGCATCTTGTATCATATAACCTCACCTCTATCTTGGTCAAGGATGAAATCTTGACTGAAGATAGACAAATTATAGGCAGGCCAATGTAGCCTGACCTAGACCATCAGGTTCCTTTGCTTAGGCATTGAGCCATAAAACACTGAATGAACGAGGCAGCTAGTAGAGAGAGATGCAGCTGAAAGCTCGCGATGCAAGATGGATTTGGAGGAACCACAACTAACCGAGACCCTGATTTCTGAAACTTGGGCTGACAGCAGCCACGCCAGGATTTCAGTGCACGCCTGCCCTCAGCGCCTCACTCAGGTCAGCATCCCACAGGGACGAGGAATGCACAAGGGCCTGTGGAACCTCCAGTGCGTGTGCCCCTTTGTCTGCTAGGTCTGCTCAGACTTGCTGCTTCCTGTTCAAAACCTTCCAGGGCCCCCGAGCCCACAGAAGTTCAAACTAATGAACCTGGCATCCAAGCCCTCAACCTAACCATCTAGCCACCTCTTCCAGGAGGTTCTAGACAGCTTCCTGAGTGAGGCAGGTAAGCAGCCTTTTAGGGGTGGCGCTGTCCAGCATGGCCAGACAGAAGTCAGGTAGCACACTCGAACACCCGGCTGCACAGATGTGGCATAATCTCTGCATCGGCCTGGCAGTCTCTCTAGCAGATCCCAGTAGATGTCACAGGCTGTGCCGTTTTACTCTGAAGGCAGAAAGGTGAGGGAGTAGAAGATGAACAGGACAGGATTCTGCTGAAGATCCAAGCTGCCGGGAAGAGATGGAGAATCAGGGAAGCCCAGAGGCCCCATGTCCAAGTCGGTCTTCTATTGGGACAGAACCTGGCGGCGGCAGCTTCTCCACGGGGTAGACGTCAAACTGATTGCACACCACTGAGAATGAGCCCTTTCCGTAGGTGTCATCTGCACACAGGGTGCACCATCTCCAGCAAGACGAGGGCGTGGGTCCCCTCCCAGCGTGCGCAGGTGAAGGTCAGCAGCTCGGGAGCGGAACCCAGCCTGGCCTTCTCTCGTGTGTCCCCTTCCCTGCGTCTCTCACAAGCTCATGATCTTCTTTCTGCCTCTTTCTCGGGTTTGATCATGCCCCTTGCGCTCTGTGAACCAATCACTTTTGGGTGCGACAGTGGACTTGCTCTGAGGCCCCACCCATATCAACATTCTCCATCTAAAAATGCTGTTTAATACCGGGGTGCTCAGTCCTCCAGGACAACCTACAGACCAATCCCAGTGCTTCTCGGGAACAGCATTTAGGGCCACTCGCCAACGTTTTCCAGTCGCAGCCACCACCTCAACCACGCTGCATACACTCAGGGCCAAGTATACACTCAGGCGCCCCAGGATGCCCAGCCACGGAGGGAGGCAGCGAAACCAGGGGTTGTGTATCTGGGGTCCAATCCCACCTTCTGGCCCCACCCCCAGTCCAGGTCAAAGAGGCCTGGGACCACACCAAGGACAGCACATGGAGCCCTTCCACCACGGGGTCACCACAGCATCCACAGGTGTGCCCCCACTCGGTGGCAGGAGCAAGAGATACTGCGGCTGGACAGGCTGGGCAGCCAAGGGCAGCAGCAGCCTGTGGATCAAAAGTGGGAGGGACAGGCGGCCAGAACCCACCCGGAGATCTTGGAGGGGTCAGGTGCTGCCTCAGCCCTAAAGCCAAGTGTCTGGAGGCAGGTGCCACTCCCAGCTCCAGAAACGAGGCACCTGCACTTCAAACGCTTAGAAGTTTAGAGTTGGGGCCTGGAGCTCAAGCACCTCATAAAAATCAGGCTCCTGGCCTCCTCTGCCTGCTCTAGCCACACACCCCTTAGAAATAGCGTGTGCTGATCCGGAGTCGCTGGCTCTGCAGCTGAACTCTTATGTAAAAGGCAAGGCTTTTTTCTGGGCACAGGGTCTGGCCTGTGGGACACTGCCTGGCAAGCTCTCCCTTAACTGGCTCCTCATTTAACGCCACTCAAATGGCAAATCTGAGTCTGGCCCGTCCCTGTCCACTGTATCCAAAGAAACAGCCTGTTACTCACAATGGCCCACCGATGACCCCTCCCCCATCCACACACATCTCACCTGCGTCCCAGCCTGGTCTGGCCCACCGCTCAGGGTTAGGGACCCACAGTGGCCTTTCCCCAGCGACCGTACTGAGCCAGAAGTGGGTGTCAAGCCTCCCGGCCCCACGTGTTCCTGTGGGAGGTGAAAGGCTGGCCTGCTGGAGTCACGGTGCCTGGAACAGCCTGACTGAAGCCTGCCGAGGCCTGGCCGGCAGCATGGCCAGGAGGTGGGAAGGCCGGACACTTGGAGGCCCTGGGCCAGCCCTTCCAGGAACACACATGAACAGGGGAGTCTCAACCTTTTTTGTGTGTGTTTTAATTTCTTACAAAACCATGTGTCCCATCCAAACAGGACAGTGCAGGCCCTCCGCCAGCCACTGTGGCCCCAGGGGGAGGCCCCCATGAACAGGTGGCTGCCAACCCCCGGAGAGCCATCTGCCCCTCTGCACAGGCCGGTGTGAGGAAGGGGGTCCGGCGGCAGGGTCTGTGCTGCCCCTGCCCCAGCTGCTGGCAGAGAAGGCACGCCCTGGGTCCCGGGCTCTGAGCGCCTGCAAGGGAAGGAGGGAGAAGCGGGTCTGAGGGGAGGAGGAGGGGCTGGGGCCCGGGACGGGGCAGGCCGGTGGGCAGGCCCACAATATCTCACCGAGAATGCACGATGCTATTAGGTCGTGACCGAGACGGCAATGACGACTACCAGAATGAGGACAAAGATGGACACACAGATGGCGATCAACACTTTCTTCTGTGGGGGAGGAAGGAGTCAGGGAAACTCACCCCGGGGAGGGGGGGGGCCACCCCGAGGAGGCTCACCTTCCGGGCCTTCCTCTGGCTCTCCAGGGCCCTCTTGACATGTTCCTGCCCACGTTCCACATAGTCTGCTGAGCTCAGGATGTTCTTCTCAATCCGGTTGATCATCTCCCCCTGTTCGGAGGAGGTGGCAGCTCAGGCAGGTGGGGACGAGTGGGGCAGGAGGACCCAGTAGCTCACTCTGCCCACCCCAGCCCCAAACCACCAAAGGACATTCCTGGCAGAAAACACTGCACTAAGGAAGACACGGAGGCGGGGCCACATCTGCCACAGTTCACCCTCCTGAGGTGGCTTCCAGGCCCTTCCATCACGTGGTGCCTTCTGCTCTGCTTCCTTGACCCACACAACCCTGACTCGCAGCGGGGTCTTGGGGCCAAGAGCCTTAAATAGTTCATCGCTTTTCACAGAGCACGAACTTTAGTCCCCTCACAAAACTGACTGGTTCTGCCCGTTCTTCTAGGTCCGTGGTCGGCAAACCGTGGCTCTCGAGCCACATGCGGCTCTTTGGCCTCTTGAATGTGGCTCTTCCACAAAATACCACGTGCGGGCGCCCACATACAGTGTGTTTGAAACTTCGTGGCCCATGCGCAGAAGTCGGTATTTTGTGGAAGAGCCACACTCAAGGGGCCAAAGAGCTGCATGTGGCTTGCGAGCCGCGGTTTGCCGACCACTGTTCTAGGTCCATCTCCCAACAGCTGTGCCGCCCTTCCTATCCCTGCCTCCTCATGCATCACCGGCCTCCAGGTCCCGGCACTCCTGAATGAAACCCCTTCCCGTGACTCCCAGCTATAGAAGGGTGTTGGCTGAAGCACTAGTGGGTCAGCTCCTCTAGGACAAGGCTGGAAGCTCGCCTCACCCCAATAACCAGGGCCACAGCAGGAATAACGCTTCCCACCCCAACCCTGTACAGATTTTCAGAGACAGGCCCTTTGGGGGGAAACTTTGACTCCAGCTCTTAAAGGTAGAAGGGTGTATTCTATTGGTGAAGGAGCCAGGGTTGGGCCATACCTGGGGTGGGGTCAGGTGGCCGGGGTGGGGAATGTTATATACAGAAAAGTGGTCATCTGGGTAGCTGTAGAGGTGGTTGCAGCTCTGGGGCCAGCTAAGGATGGAAGTCAGGGCCAGCCTTGAGGGCATGGCCCAGAAGGGAGGGGAACAAAAGCCTGGGGAGAGACGCTAAGAGTGGCTGTGGGCTGACAGTTTCGGCTGGAGGTCCGACTGAACATGGTCTCACATCTGGGGTCTGGGTCAAGCCGGCTCCCTGGGCTGCCCACCTGCATCTCCACCTCAGTAGCCAGAAAAGTGAAGATCTCATGAAGTTCACGAATACTGCGTTCAAGCTGCTGGATCTCGCTGTGCCGGGCCGAGATCTCATTTAGGGCCTGCCGCGTCACCTGCGTGTCCTTCAGTATCTGGGGAGTGGACAGGAGTGGAGGGACAGGTAACAGGTAAGCCAGCAGCAGGTCAGCAGTTCGTGTTGAGGTTTACGGCAGCCCTTGGGTCTAGCACTGGGCCAGGGCCCTGCTGACCGACTCCCAGCATGCAAATCCATTCCCTCCTGGGCCTCAGCATCCCCTCAATCAAAAAGGACCAGAGCTTGGAGAGAACGGGAGGCCCAGCAGAGGGAGGCTGGCTGTGGCCACTCACATTGGACACAAACACCTCGCTCTGCCCGCTGTCCAGCATCTGTTCTAGCTCCTCATCAGACACCATGCCAGCATTTGCTGTGGAGGAAAAGGCCAGGTTTAGAGCTGGGTCGGGCTAGCCCACCCTGTGGGCCAGGCTCCACAACTCACTGATCTTCAGCTGCCTCCGGATCCGCTCCACATTCTTCTCCCGGTACTCGGACTGCATCGAGTTGCACTTGTTGATGAGCTCCACGAATTGCTGGGACAGGACCCCATGCTGCAGACGGAGACCACAGGCTGTGCCTCCCTGCGAGGATCCTTGCCCAGTCTGGGCCTCAGGATCGCCACCGGGAGGGCGAGCAAACAGCATGAGCTGGTGTAGGTGCTGCTGCTTTACCAACCTGAAAGGGGCCCCCATTCCCTCAAAGTAAAAGCCGAAGTCCTTACCAGGGCCTACATGACCTGCCTCTCCCCTGTCTCCCCTCTGACCTTACCTCCTTCCACTGTCCCTCCCTTATTTCCTCCAACCACAGTGGCTCCTTCCTCCTCCCTGAACAAAGCACGGCCCTACCGTGGGCCTTTGCGCTCACTGCTCCTTCGGCCTAGAATGCTCGTGCCCCACGAAGGCCTTGAAGTCTCTGCTCCAGTGTTACTGTCGGAATGCAGTTTTCTCCACTTGATTGAAATTGCCACCTGCCTCTGCCAGCACTCCCAATCCCTCTCTTCCTGCACCTTTTCCTTAATACATAACAATGTTCTAAAACACCGTACTTCTTTATTATGGTGACTGTCTCTCCCCACGGGGATGTAAGCTCCAGGAGGATAGGGATCTTTGGACTGCCGTAGCCCCAACAGCTAGCACTCCATACATACTTGTCGAATGCTTGCTGGACACCGGCCTCACTGCTTACACTCGGGGTGTGTGCTGGTAAAGCCTGGCGTTCAGTCTGTTGCCCAGGTTTACAGGTCGAGCTGGGCCCTCAGCCTCTTACGCTGATGACCACACAGGCTCCCCTTGCAATGCCCTCTCACCTTGTCCATTTCCCTGATCCTTAGTCCTTGGAGTACCTTCCTCAGAGACACACCTGCTCTCCTGGCTTCAGCACCCTTTCGAGATGCCCAAACCGCTCCACCTTCAGTCTCGGCCCTGCTGAGCTCTGGGCCCACTCACTCCAGCTCTGACCTCCAAGAACTCCAAACCACTCCTCACTGGGCACCCAGCAGGGACCAATCAGATCACCTCAAATCTTCCTAAGATGTTGATTAAGTGACCTTCCCTCCAGGGAAGTTCCACTTCCTGACTTCTTGAATTCTGCCCACAGGGCAGAGGCTGTCCCCCCATCTGGGCAGGAAACCTCACCGTCATTTATCACTGCTCCTTTTTCTTCCTCGGACAGAGCCATTATCGAACAAGTCCTACCTCAGTAATGTCTTCCTCACCTATTCAAGCTTAACTTCCCATCTTGGCTCCTAGAAAGCACGTCTCCCATAGCTGAGTCCAGGTCAGATCTGGGGACTCAGCAACTTCTCATTGAATGAAGAAAAAGGCAGGGTGTTATAATGGATTGGGAATTCTTGATGTCCTTTCTCTCTCTGAGCCTCAGTTTCCCCATTTGGAAAATCATTAGGTTGGACTTGCTGATCTTCAAGTCGCTCCCCTCTTACTTCTATAAAACACTTGCTGAAATGTTCTAATTCTGGGAATAACAAACCCACCTGCGTTTTTCTCATTCTTGTGTTGACTGAATTATAATTCTCATCAGCTTCCTCCTTCTGGGGCTCAATGGCTGTGGGAAGACACAAGGGTATTGTGGGGGACGGAGGGTGACCTGTGGCTTCTGAAAATTGTTTGGGGATCAGGATGCAGGGCCAGTGTCATACCCAAGCCACACTACAGAGAGATGCTTATATCCATACGATTTGGGGGGGAAATATAATTTATCATTAAATGACTAATTCTAAGTCTCTGACAGGGGAAAGCATATTTTTTCTTTGCAATACGTACATCAGCTAATTTCCAGAAGGATGCAGAGGCCTCCTAACAAAACCCCAAATGCCTGCCCAAAGAATGCACACTGGGCGGCAAGAATTTTAGGAGTAAATGGTTTCATAGTAAATAAAAGAACCCGAGAGGCAGGCATGTGCTGTGGAAAGTGCTATGGGCTGGAACACGGAGACGGAGATTCTAGACTGCTGTGTGACCTGGATAGATCACTTGGCCTCTCTGGGCCACAAACTCCCCAGATATGTCAGGAGCTGGGCAGGACCAAAGGGGAGGATCTGTCTCAGGTCCCAGGAGCTCACCCTTTAGCTGCCCGCGGATCTCCCTCCCCAGCTGTTTGATCTCTTCGCGCAGGTTCTGCAGGTCCTGCTTCATGCCTGAAAAAAGAAAGCAGTCCCTACCTCAACAAATCTCCCTTGCCACCACCTGCGTGGAACTACAATACCCAAAATGCCTCTGGTTGAGCATGCGTTCTGCACCCAGGTTTTCACTCACTCTCCTCAGGAAGGGGCGTGGCCAGGATGGTAACCTGCTGTTTCTCCAACTCGCGGACTTTATTCTCCAGCTTGACAATGGTCTGCCGAATTGTCCGGACCTGGGGAGGGTGACCGAGAGGGCTGAAGGAGATGCGAAGGCCCTCCAGACCGCGCTGCTCCTCGGGTCCTCCAGCCCCTTGGGAATCCAGGCAGAGACCCCAGGCTCATACCTTCTGGAAGAACTCATCGTCCGGGCTGCCCAGCCGTGCCGTGCCCGGGTGAACCACCAGCGCGACCCGCTCCCTGTCCTCATCGTCCGAGCTGTCATCCCCCTGCCAGGGCCGGGGTCATTGGCATCACTTCCTTGCTGTGGCTCAACCCGCAGGACTCACGGGCTTCCGGGTCTTTCCTTCCTCGCCCTCAGCCACCCCTCCCTGCCCCGAAGACCAGGAATCCTGCATTCCGGCCAAACCCCACCCCGTCCTCCCGTCCCAACCCTGCTGCCCCGACTTCTCACCTGCCTCAGCTCTTGGGTCCTGTCCCGCATGGCGGCCCGAGCTCCCTCTCCCCGCACCTGAGCCCTGAGGGCCTCAAGATTCTAAGTTTGGAACTCCCGTACTGCCCTCACACCCGACACTCCCCTCCGCCTTCACCCTGCGGGCCCCCAAACCCCCCACGAGCCGGCAGAGGCTCTGTCCCTGACACCATCCACAGTCAATGGGATGGTGCTGCCCACGGGGACCTCCAGGATTCCACAGGTTGGAATTCCCTTTTCTTTCCCCCCCTCCCGCTCCCGCAGCCTAGGCCCCACCCTCTTTTGGATGATTCGGGGCATGCGCACGGGGTTGCGTCTCCTTCCCGTGGGAGGGAGAGGCGAAGGTCGGAAGCTGCAGCGCCCCGACCGGAAGCAAAATTGCCAGGATGTGAGAGCCCACCCCCTTTACCGGAACTGTCTTCCCAAGGCAATCGTGTTGCCAAACGGGGTGGAAATGCCTCATTTGTACGTAATCTGAGAGGCCCTGCATCTCACATCACCCCACGGTGCACCCCCGCGTCACGTGACCGGTCGGGTCCCAGACCACAGAACGTGACGTTTTGGCTGTCACGTGCCCCGGCTTCTGTCAACCCCTTCTCTGGAACACCCATGTCCCCACGACAGCTCGAGCTGCGCCCCTCCAGCTCCCACGAGGCGGGGAGGGGGCGCTAACTAACTCCAGAGACCTTTTGAAGCTGTAGGTCGGAGGACCCTGGATGAATTCGGCTCTATTTCTTTTGGTCCAGAGGCGTGGGCAGACTGAAGACTTAGAATTTGGAGCTGTCAGCATCATGGGACCTTGAAATTCAGAAAATAATAAGATCCAGCGTCAGAATTGCAGGATTTTGAAGGCAGAGAATCTGGGGGTGGGAAGTGACCTCACCCAAGCAGAAATCCCCCCCCCCCCCCCCCGCATCGTCCTGGGGCCGCCCTTTGAAAACAGGGGGGGGGGGCGGGGGCCCTGCTTTGGGCCCCGGCGGGCCATTGGAACTTACCAGTTTATTTGGGGAGCCGGACCATTTCTGGGGAGTTCAGGCTGAGAAAAAAGGGTCTTTTTT
>NW_005871801.1:0-6574 GCF_000147115.1 Myotis lucifugus | reverse complement strand
CATTGCCCCCCACCCCCACCCCCACTTCTCAGACTTTTAATTTTTTTTTAATCCTCACCCAAAGATATTTTTTCCATCAATTTCTAGAGAGAGTGGAAAGGAGGGAGGAGGGCAGGAAGGGAGACAAAGAAACATCGACATGAGAGAGACACATTGGTTGGCTGCCTCCCACACTCGCCGCCTTCTGTGGCTGGGGAACCTGCAATTGGGGTATGTTGCCCTTGACCGGGAATTGAACCCATGACCCTGCGGTCTGCAGGACAATGCTCTAACCACTGAGAAAACCAGCTAGGACTGCTCGCCTTTAGGTGACTTGCCTTCCTGGTCCTCCCTCAGCTGTGATTTGGAGTTGTTGCTGCCTTTGTTAAATTGCCCAGGATGATGATATTCACCATTTTATTTGTGGTCTCTGGGTAGGATCAGGGAGCTTTGGGATGGTGACTTAAGGTCCCAGGAGGCTGGTTCAAAGGCATGAGGAGTGGTATGTGGAGGGATGGGGAGCAGGGGCCATCTAGAGAGAATGGCTCTGCGGATGGGGCTCTCCAGAGCTGAGCCCTTGCCTTTGTTTCATGGTCCTTTACTACTCAGGCCCTTTGAGTAGCCTAGAAGTGTATATAAGTATATTGGGTCTCGAATGTGTGGGTATTGGTGATGTATGCAATTTTTTTTTCACTCATATAAAGGTCAGGCCCTACCTGATCCTGAGGCTTGGTAACCTGCCCTGTCCTTCCCCTTGTAGGTCCATCCTACAAACACTGGAGCTAGATGACCTGGCTCAGAATCCCAGCTCGTTCACCCTCTGTGTAATCCTATAAGGCAAGGTGCTTAACCTTTCTGTGCCTCAGTTTACTCATTTGAAAAATGGGAACAACAATAGTACCAACTTCATAGGGCTGCTGTGAGGATTAAATAAAGTGATATAAGTGAAGTGAATAGAACAGTGCCGGGTACTGTGCTATGTAAGTGTTTGCTGCTATTACATGACCGTATGATGATGATTGTTACTCTGAGGGTGTCAGCAGCCCAGGGTCTCCGCCAGGGATCCCACTCTGCTGCTTGTCCAGGGTCTCCCCGCCTTTCCATCTCCTAACCCCACTGTGCAGCAGGTCCTAGGCTGGTGGCCTTGCTAACTCCTGCGAATCTCTCATGCCTCCGCTCGGACCTGACACACCATCTATTTGGCTTATTTATTTTATATATTGTTTGTCTGTACCCCTCCTCTCCGCCTACCAGAATGTAAACCCCATGAGGACAGGATTTTCACCTGCGTTATTCACTGCTGTGTCCCAAGCACCTACAACCATGCCAGGCACATAGTAGCTGATCAATAACTATTCATAAGTGAATGAGATGATCCCTTTTTAAATTTTTATTTATTGATTTGGGAGAGAGAGAGAAACATTGATTTGTTGTTCCATTTATTTATGCATTCACTGGTTGATTCTTGTATGTGCCCTGACTGGAGATTGAACCCACAACCTTGGCGTATCAGGATGATGCTCTACCCAACTAAGCTACTCTGCCAGGGCCAAATTGTTTCCTTTTAATATAAAATTTATATAGCATTTACTATGTACCAGGTACATAGTAAAGCCCTTCATAAATATTTACTTATTTAATCTCCATACTAATTCTCTGAGATAGACAGAAACTGAAACACAGAGAGATTAAGTAACTTGCCCAAAGTTCCCCACTAGTAAGTGAGAGAGCTTGGATTCGAACCCAGAGAGGAAGTTCTGGAGTCTATGCTCTTAACTGCTACGCTAGGACCCAAGGGTAGAACTCATCAGAGGTGGCTCCCGGGGCTCCATCCACTTGGGGACTTGCTGCTACCTATTGAAGCCCTGCTCTGGATCGTCTGGGGGAGGCGGGGCCGGACTGCCTGTGAGTCTGAGCCTTCTTCCTTCCCACACCCTCTGTGGTGGGGCTGACAGCTGGGGAAGTTGTGGGTCCTTTTCTCTCTCATGTTAGCTGTGTCCCAGGAGACACAGATACTCATGCATGCCTCAAGTTAAGGGACCTGTGCTCACCCCACAAATGTCTGTGAGGCTGTTTTTGTGCCAAAGGCCACCGAGATGACGCCCCCACAGCTCTTTTCTTACGATGTGCTTTGGGCCTGACCTGGATCACTTCCTAGAGCTTCAGAGAACCTCTCCTCTTCCAACTCTCCACCTATGCATACGGCTTTAACTGACGTCCGTATGCTAGCTCCCGAATCCACGTCTCCAACTCAGACTTTCCTCTTGAGTTCCAGACCCTGGAATCTACTTGCCTCCTAGACATTCTAGAGGCCCCACAGGCATCTTAAACTCAACGTGTCCCAAACAGGATGCACCCCCCCGCCCCGAGAATTTCCTAAACCAGCTTCTGATTTTCCTGCTTCTTCTCTAGATGGGTGACATAAGGTCACCCACGCCATAACCTTGGTCTTAAACTTCACTCTAAAGGTGATGGGTCAGCCTGGCCGGCATGGCTCAGTGGTGGAGCATCAACCTATGAACCAGGAGGTCACGGTTTGATTCCTGGTCAGAGCTCATGCCCGGATTGCAGACTTGATCCCCAGTGTGGGGCGTGCAGAAGGCAGCGATCAATGATTCTTTCTCATCATTGATGTTTCTATCTCTCCCTCTTCTTTCCTCTCTGAAATCAATAAAAATATATTTTAAAAAAGTAAAGGTGATAGATTACACAGTTGTCAGGATAAACTTCAAAAAATTCTAGAAGAAAATATGGGCAAAACCCTTTATAACTCTCGGAGTGAGAAAGGCCTGTCCAACTGCCACTCAAAATTCAGAAGCTATAAATAACAGAGCAATGCATTTGTCTACATGAAAAAAGTCTGCATGGCAAAAACATCAAAGCAAGATCGAAAGACAAACAGCAAACTGGAAAAACACGTGCAATTCCTATTATATACAAAGTATTAATATCCCTACTAGTTCAAGAACTTCCACATATTGATGAGAAAGACCAATCATTCAATAAAAAAATGTGAAAAACATCACAAAAAAGTAAATGGTAAGGATTTAAACACATATGCAGGTGTTCAACTTCATATGTAATAAGAGAAATGAAAAGTAAGACAATACTGAAGTAACATTTTTTATTTCATTAGCAAAAATCTATGTTTGATAAAACACTCTTTGGGTAAGACTGGCAGAAACAGTGACTTTTACCCATTGTTGGTAGAAATGCAAAGTGATACAACCCAGATAACATTTATCAAAATTCTAAATGCACATACACTTTGAAGCAGCAACCCCATTTCTGAATCTATCTGAAAGGTGTTCCTGCGATATCAGTCAGCTGCTGCTTCATAAGACACCGTCTCAGTACTCACTGGTGTCAAACAATGATTTATTTTTCCAGATCCTAGGGATGGCTGGGTGGTTTTCCTGCTGGTCTTACCTTCGATTTCTCAAGTGGTGACAGGGGCTGGCACCTCCGCTGGAGCTGGATGGCCCATGATGGTCTCTCTCACATGCCCATGTCTGGGATCTTAGCTCTGGTGGCCAGGTGGGATGGGATGGTTGAGCCACTCGCTCCATGTGCTATTTCATCCTGGGTTTCTTCATAGCACAGTGGCCTCAGGCTCCAAGAAGGTGAGAGTAGAAGCTGCAAGGTCTCTTGAGGCACTGCTCAGAAGTTACACATTACTTCTGCCATATCCTTTTTTTTTCTTAATTAAGAAAATTTTAATCCATTGATTTGAGAGAGAGAAAAAGAGAGAGAGAGAGAGAGAGAGAGAGAGAGAGAGAGAGAGATTGATTTGTTGTTCTACCCACCCATGCATTCATCAGTTGATTCTCATTTGTGCCCTGACCAGGGATCAAACTTGCAACATTGGCATATCAGGAGGATGCTCTAACCAACTGAGCTACCTGGCCAGGGCACTTCTGCCATATTCTATTAGTCAAAGCAAGTCACAAGTCCACACCAGCTGCAAAGGGTGGACAAATAGAATTTTCATTCACATTATGAAAGGACATATATCAATGTTCTTCATTGAATATTATTTGCAATAGGTCAGAAACTTGTCCATCAGCAGGTATGCAGCTCTCAAAAAGGATGAAGGTGTTCATTATGTATAAATAAGAAAGAGCTTCAAAATATATTGTTAGCTAAATATCAGGGACCAAGGTGTAGAGTGAGTGTATCATGCTACTGTTATATAATTAAAGTGTGTGTGTGTGTGTGTGTGTGTGTGTGTGTACTAGTATTTGCTTGTATTGTCATCAAGAAATCCTGGAAAGTACATAAGAAACTAAGAAAAGTGGTTCTCTATGGGTGTTTTGTGAGAACAAGGTGGCGAGTACAGTTGTTAGAGTAAGAATTTTCACTGTACAGTAATATTTAATATTATTTAGATTTTTAAAAAATACATTTTTATTTATTTCAGAGAGGAAAGGAGATGGAGAAAGAGATAAAAACATCGATGATGAGTGAGAATCATTGATCGGCTGCCTCCTGCATTCCCCCTACTGGGGATCGAGCCCGAAATCTGGGCATGTGCCCTTGACTGGAATTGAACCCGGGACCCTTCAGTCCGCAGGCCGACACTCTATCCTCTGAGCCAAACCAGCCAGGGCTTATTTAGCTTTTTGAACCATGTTAAAGTATTGCCTATTTTATGTAATTAAATCAAGGAAAGAGTGGTAGAGAGGTACCTTTGAATAACTTCAAGCAAAGGAATATGTCTTAATCAGCTCAGGCTGCTATAACAAAATACCATAGACTTGGAGGCCTAAACAACAAACATTTATTGCTCACAGTTTTGGAGGCTGAGAAGTCCAAGGTCAAGGTGCCTGCAGAGTCAGTTCTTGGTCAGGGCTTCTTCCTGGCTTGCAGGTGGCCGTCCTGTCAGGTGGCAGAGGGAAAAGGCTTGGTCTCTCTTCCTTTGCTTCTAGGGGCACTAATCCAATCAGGGGCTCTACCCTAAGTCCTCAACTAACCCTAATCACCTCCCAAAGCCCTACCTCCCGATACCATTACTTTGGGGGTTAGGGCTTTGACATATGCACTGGGGGTAGGGGGTGTGGACATTCAGCCCATCACAGAATGCTACGATCAGACTTTCATTTTGTAAAGACCTCTCTGTGGCCACGTACAGGGCCACCACCAATGGCTGAGCCCATGTGCACTACACAAGACAGACACACGAGGGGCACCAAGTGCATTGTAGACATCATATATTTGAATATTTATTGCAACAATTACCTGACAGAGGGAGGTAGAGCGTCATGAGGAAGGGACTCCTTTTTCTATTTGCACAAGGATCCAGTTAGGGTGGCAGTAGCCCTGCCATGTGAAGGTTGATTGGCAGATCAGTTAGAAATCACCTCAGGCCTGGAGGTGGGTGGAATACCCACTGAAGAGAGGGTGTCTGTCAGACACAGCGGCAAACGGGAAGTGCTGGTGAGGGAGTGGGCGGGTCCTAGATCACTCCCCGGTCTCTGGGTCTCTGGCTCTGGCTGAACGTGGAGGCAAGTTTGTTGGGATAAGAGAAATATCTTAAAATAAATTGCCTTTTAAAATCACAGCAAGACTTTTAGAAAATGGAAAAACATCATTTACAAAAGTATATAGTACCTAAGCAAGTCTTTTCAAGATATGTTAATATTCTTTATGTGAAAAAATTTTAAATATTATTGAAAGACTTTAAAGAGGTCCTAAACAAATGGATAGATATACCATGTACATGGATAGGACAGCGGTTCTCAACCTGTGGGTCTCGACCCCTTTGGCGGTCGAACGACCCTTTCACAGGGGTCGCCTAAGACCATCCTGCATATCAGATATTTACATTACGATTCATAACAGTAGCAACATTACAGTTATGAAGTAGCAACGAAAATAATTTTATGGTTGGGTCACAACATGAGGAACTGTATTTAAAGGGCCAGAAGGTTGAGAACCACTGGGATAGGAGACTCAGTATCGTAATGACTTAGTTCTCCCAAAATATATCTACAAAGTCAGTGCCGTGTTTCTGCTGCCGGATGTTGACTGTGTTTTTTGGTGGAGAGAAGGGCTGGAAGGAGCCTCCCAGGAGGCAGATAACCAGTTCACCCTGAGAATGAGTCCATAGCCAGGACTTCTGCCTGGAGTGGACCCCAGCTCCTGCCCTGAGCAATCCACTTAAACTCTTTGTGCTTGAGTTTCCTTGTTTGTAAACGGAGAGAATAGTAGTACCCTCAGATGGTCGTTATGAAGATTAAATGAATTAATAGAAATAAAACATTTAAAACAAAGCTTGGTACATGATAGTTACTACATAAGACTGCGCTGTTGCCCTTGCTAGGTGCCTCGGTTGGCTAGAGCATTCATTGTCCAATATGCCGGGGTTGCAGGTTTGATCCCCGATCAGGGCACATAAGAAACAACTAATGCATGCATAAATAAGTGGAACAACAAATTTACGTTTCTCTCTCGCTCTCCTCTTGCTCTCTAAAAAATAAAAAATCTATTATTATGCCCTGGCTGGTTTGGCTCAGTGGATAGAGCCTCTGCCTGCGGACTGAAGGGTCCCAGGTTCGATTCCGGTCAAGGGCATGTGCCTTGGTTGTGGGCGCAT
>NW_005871800.1:271810-307825 GCF_000147115.1 Myotis lucifugus | reverse complement strand
ATAAGAGACAGATGAAGAAAATTTCCAGAATGATGGGGAAAGGAAAGCCTAGGAATATAACCATGCTGTAGTCTAGATACATGTAGATGCAGGCTCTGGAAGGATGCCTCCCGGAGAAAAAGATATTATCAGATTACTTGAGGTATTGAGCACATTGAGAAAAGTTTTGGAGTCCTTTTGGTAAGTCTGGGGTTGGATTAGTAGTAATAAGCACATAAAAATTAAGCTAGTGAAGCCCAGGTACAGCGGTTCTCAACCTGTGGGTCGCGACCGCTTTGAGGGTCGAACAACCCATTCACAGGGGTTGCCTAAGACCATCAGAAAACACATATATAATGATATATTGTTTTTGTGATTAATCACTGTGCTTTAATTATGTTCAATTTAGAACAATGAAAATACATCCTGCATATCAGATATGTACATTACGATTCATAACAGCAGCAAAATTTCAGTAATATAGTAGCCACGAAAATAATTCTATGGTTGGGGGTCACCACAGCATGAGGAACTGTATGAAAGGGTCACGGCGTTAGGAAGGTTGAGAACCACTGCTCTAAAGTGTTCCCACCCTTTGGTGTGGGGATGACGCTCCAACCACTGAGCCCCACCAGCCAGGGTCCATGCATAAATGATGGATATTCTCCGACGTTGAGAGTCTGGGAAACAGGGCTTTTGCACACGAACAGCAGGGAAATTGAGGGAAATCTGTGGTGTAGGGAGGCAGCTGTGTGCTTGTGAGAGTGGCAGCAGGTTTGAGACGGAGGCTACAGCCACAGCGTTCAGCACGGCCTCTCCTGCCTCCTCACATATAGAGGTTGGAATTTTGCTGAGGATCTGGTTGAGGAGAAGAACAAGGAGAATCTTTCAGCTTCAAAATAAAAGCATCATCCAATGAACATTCTTATTCCAAAACCCCAGAAAGATGACATGGACCATGGAGGGTGAAGGAGAGCGAGAGGAAGCCCCATCCATGTACCTCAGGGGAAGCACCCCTGGGTCTTCATCAAAACCCCAACGAAGAAGGACTCCAGTCCTGGAACCTGCACCCAAAGGAATGGGGTCAGGGTGACAGGTCTCAGGAAAGGAGGGGGGGAGGTGTCGCCCCTAGAATGACAAGGTCAGGCATGCAGCCCAGGGTCCCAGCAGCACCTTATATGCAGACTCCATGCAAATGGGGCTCTCCTCCTGCTCATAAAAGGAGGCCCTTGCCCGGCATGTTGGGGAGACACCCAGAACCCAAGCGCCTGAGACAGGACCCCAGCGGCTCCACCATGGACTTGGTACCAAGCTGCGTTTTCCTCCTGATCATTTCTCAAGGTCGTTCTCAGGAGTGGGGAGCACTGAGACCTGTGCCTGTTGGTGCTTCCATGTGATTCTCAGTCCACCTTGTGTCTCTGTGTTTGCAGGTGTCCAGTGTGAGGAGCAGCTGGTGGAGTCTGGGGGAGGCCTGGTGCAGCCTGGGGGGTCTCTGAGACTCTCCTGTGCAGCCACTGGATTCACCTTCAGTAGCTACTGGATGCACTGGGTCCGCCAGGCTCCAGGGAAGGGGCTGGAGTGGGTCTCACTCATTAGTAGTGATGGTAGTAGTTACATATACTACGCCGCCTCTGTGAAGGGCCGCTTCACCATCTCCAGAGACAACGCGAAGAACACACTGTATCTGCAAATGAGCAGCCTGAGAGCCGAGGACACGGCCGTGTATTATTGTGCAAGAGACACAGTGAGGGGAAGTCAGTGTGAGCCCAGACACAAAACTCCCTGAGGAGACAGCAGGGCTGGGCTGCAGGGAGCGTCCAGGACACCAGGGGGTGCTCAGGACCAGCAAACCTAGGGTCTCAACTCAGAGGCTGTCCCTGGAGAGGTTGCGCAGGCTTCCTATTGGGGTCTATGCTTTTTTCCTGAATACAAGGACCATCCCAGCAGCAGGTGCAGTTGGAGGTCTGGGCTGGTTCCTGTGTGGTTTCCTCTTCATGTCACAGTTTCCCCCAGGGAACCTCTGGATCCTGATTCTTCGCTGACGTCTGAGTCTCTGAGTTAGAAAGTCTGTTTTCAAGAGAGAACTTTCTCCTGTGAACAAAAGGCAGAGCCTCTTTCAGGCACACTTGTGCCATAATGAGTTTTATCATCAAATCTTCTGACCCACGTCGCCTGAATCTAACAAGAGGCTCTAATGACTCAACAGTGCAGCTCCCCTGAATGCTGGACCGTGGACCCCACATGTGTGTGAATCCAAAGCTGCTGAAGAAGGACCCACAGGGTGACAGTCCTGGTCTTGTCCTCATGCTCACAGCACCCAGAGGAGTGGACTCCATGCAGAAGAAGAGGCACAGCAGCTGGTACAGATGTTCATGACACACACACACCAAGGGGAAGTGGGATGGTTATTATGCTCCTGATTGAAACCCCTGAGAAGCACAGGAAAAATCACTCAGCAAGTCAGACCTGCTTGGATGGAGACTGGAAAGGAGAGGGCACAGGGCTTTTATTTTGGTGAGGTGGTGGGGGAGAGGGAGAATTTCTGTTTCTAGAACTTGTGTGGTTTCAATCTCCCAATATCTTCCAATGAGAAAAGTATGATTTTTTATACAATTTCCGGTGCGGGTGCAGATGGAGAAGAAGCAGAAATGAGCCCTCAGTTGTTAGAAGTCCAACAAAAAAGAAAATATAGTTGCATTTTATTTAACAACTACATACATTGAGCAAAATTAAGAAAATAGGTCCTTATGACTGTACAAAAACCATATGAAAAATATCAGAAGAATAATTAATTATAAGTAATAATTATAAGTAAGCAAATGATGGTGATGTTGATGTTGACAATGATGATGGTGGTGGTGGTGGTGATGGTGATGATAGAATTGGAAAGGAATCTCAGTCCAATGTCTTGGTGGGAATCTGTCCTTTCCCACTGATCTGTCATTGACTTTTTCCAAGGCCTGTGTCAACTTACAATTGGGCCTTTGGGGTCTCAATCCCTAATGGCATCTGAAGAGGAGGCGCCTGCTTTGTTTACTTATAAGAAGTCATTGTGTGTGGACAATCACCATGTCCATAGAAAACAAGAAGAATAAGTAAGCAAATTGTGGTGATGATGATGAAGATGATGATGATTACAATGAAGATGATGATTACAATGAAGATGATGGACTGAGACAGGAGCCGTGGTCCAATGGAATGAAGGCTCCTCATACAGACACACCGTCACCTTGGCTCCTCCAGTGAGGAATGTGCACTCTTCCCAGTGAGTGTTGAGAGATTTCATAAATGGGACCCCAGTGATTATGCAACTTGGGGGATTCATGGTGAGATCATGTGGTTAATCAACCCAAAGGTGTCCAAGTGGGAATACCTTGGGCCTAGGAAGGTGTCACCTTCTAGAACAGAGACACTGTGAGAATGTGCATGTAGGAAACAGGGGTCCCCCTCCCACCAGTTTGCAGTGACAGGTTCCTTATTTCCCTTGATCCCTGCCTGCATGATCTTTAAGGTTTCTATTTCAATCAACTCCTGCTCATCATTATTCAGATATTTCCTATGATGACAGGAGCTGTCTCTCTCATGTCCTGCACTTCCTTCTGGGCCTTCACTGGAGGTTTTAAACCCACATGTCCAGTAACTCTCTGTCCATGAGCCTCAGGCACATTTCTGTCATGTGACTCAACACAGTGCCAGCTTCCTCCCCTCAGCCTGTTCCACAGTCGGTCCACATTTATGGGTAGTTTCCCAGTAGCGCTTTCCTCTGGTACCAGAACCTGCTCCAGTCTCTGTGGCTTCTGTAGCCAATCCACATGGGCAGTGGAGGCCCAGAAATTTCTGGGAAATTCTTTGTAAAATTGCCCAAAACAGCACCCATCAAAGAAAATAGTGGTGAACTGAACTTTAATAAAATAAATACATTTGCCCCATCAAATATTCCATCAGTTAACTTAATGACAAGTTTAGCAAGAGAAGATCTTTCCGAATCCTGTGCCTGATGGGAGAATGTGTGCATTACACATTAACGATGTTGTCCTTTCCTGTGAGAAAATGAATACTAGGAATTCTCCAGTTCCCCTCACTCTGAACCCCAACATCACTGATAACACTAGACTGAGAAATCAGGTCACTTAACAGGCTTCCATATCATTTAAAATATGAGAGATTCTCAATGGTTCACATGCATAGTCACTGCTTTTATTTCTAATCTTTTCTCCAGGTTAAGACATGATTATCTCTGAGTGATTAGGTCGGGGTCTGTGCAATATGCAATGGGCTTGCATAAGGGATGAGTTTTCACAGTGTATTATCCTATGTAATAAAAGCTTAATGTGCTAAGTGTCTGGTCGACCAGTCTGCTGTTCAATCAAGCAATCAAAGTGTAATATGCTAATGATCAACCACTAGCTATGAAGTACAATGACCAGTAGGGGGCAGATGCTCTAACCAGAAGGTTAGCTTACGGCTGTGGTCTGGACGATAGGGCCTGAGAGAGATGTTTCCTACATGCTTTGGAGCCCTCCTGCCGTCCCTCCCTGGCTGGCCAACCTCCCATGTCTCTCCCCAGCCCCAACTGTGCACTGGTGGGGTTTCTTGGCCTGGCCGCACCCTCTCACCATCAGGGACCCCTCGGGGGATGCTGGATTGCTGGTTTCAGCCCAATCCCGCAAACCAGGACAAAGGACACCACTGCTGCACGAATTAGTGCACTGGGCCTCTAGTAACACAATAAAAAGTTTCCAACATCAAGGGTCTTACTTTTTCTCGTGCTTTGGTAGTAGTTACTCAAATCAAAGTGAATACCGACCTCAGTCTCTCTACTTATTAGGAAAAGGCTGACCCACATGCAAATTTCTGTACCAGCTCCAGGGTACATCCTCTCCTGGGCTGTGCAGGCTCACAGCTCTCTCCACACACAGGGCTGAGGTCTCTGGGAAGGCAGAGCTGTGGTCTAAGAGAAGATGAGGCTGCTGGGTCTTCTCCTGTGCCTGCTGACAGCCCCACAAGGTGAGGGTCTCAGGGGTCAGACAGGGGTCATGGGATGGCTGTGACTGCAGGTGACTGACAGGACTGATGCTCCTTGTCCCCAGGTGTCCTGTCCCAGGTGCAGCTGCAGGAGTCGGGCCCAGGACTGGTGAAGCCCTCGCAGACCCTCTCCCTCACCTGCACTGTCTCTGGATTCTCTCTGACGAGCTATCCTGTACACTGGATGCGCCAGGCTCCAGGAAAGGGGCTGGAGTGGGTCGGGGTAGTGTGGGGTGGTGGAAGTATATACTACAACCCAACACTGAAATCCCGCCTCAGCATCACCAGGGACACATCCAAGAGCCAAGTTTACTTAACACTGAACAGCTTGAGAGCCGAGGACACGGCCGTGTATTACTGTGCAAGAAACACAGTGAGGGGAAGTCAGTGTGAGCCCAGACACAAACCTCCCTGAGGGAGGCAGCAGGTCTGGGCTGCAGGGGGCGCTCAGGACACCAGGGGGCGCTCAGGACCCAAAGCACAGAGAGCTGCCCCAGGTTCAGAGGCAGAGGGAGGTGGGAGGGAAGGGCCTTCCTGTTGGGCACAGGGATTTCCTCTCAAGCTCTCAGCTGCCTCCAGGGATGGCTCCTGCTCTTTCTCTGAGGCTCTCATTTCCCGCTTTCTCACTGCAGACCCTAGAGGAGGGGGTAGCACTGCTGCTGGCAGAGGACATGTGGGCAGTGATGGGGACTCTCCTCACCACGTGTCTGTGTTTCCTGCTTTTCTTTCTCCACAGAGACCATCCTCAGTGCTCTCATCGGCCTGTGGTTGGAAACTTTCCCACCAAGAGAGACCCCAGCACCGCCCAGGCCCCTGGGTGCTGAGCTCGGGGTCTGACCCACATGCCCACCTGTCCCCATAGGGCCCTTCCTTCTGACAGGCCCACAGTAAATAAAACAGGTGCATGTCCCGCAGACAGTGGAAGCTGGATGGACCCATCTGAATGGTGCAAAGGGCCCTTGAGGGCTGCTCCCTGGTCACCTCCCCTGTACATGTGCCAGGACTTGCTGTTTCTGGTGCCACAGGAAATGACCTCAGCTCTCTCCCCATAGGTGTCACACCAGCACTGATGTGAGATGACAGCAGTGTGTGTATCCCGTGTCGTGTAGTTTCATAGGGACGTTTAACAAGGTTCATTGGAAATCATCTCATTTCAACAAGCAGCTGACTTGGGAAATCTCTTGGTGAAGGAGACAGCTTCACAATTTTCCAATTTTATTACTTAAAATCATGGGCTAAAGTTGGACATTTCATAATGACGTGTTGGATCCTCTGTAGATTAGTCCTTTGAGGGCTCAGATGGGATAATAACCCAAGTAGCGGCTGCCTGTGGGGTTGTTGATCAATAACAGCATTTTCCCAGCCTTCATGTTATAGGTGCTGTCGTGGCTCAACCTTCACCACACTCACATCTGTAGGAAGGAGGAGACCTCCCGCATTTCCCTCCTTGCTCCTTTGGTGGGTTTCCAGGAGCCATGAGAACCCACTGTGTCTGCAAAGCTTCCCCAAGTCATGCACTGCTCCCTGACCTCTGTGTGTCTTCCCTTTTCTCCTCCTGATTGAAGGCTCTGGTGACTATAGAACCTTTCACCACTCAGGAATGGGAGTTGGTGAAACCACCAGTTGGTTCTTTGAAAAGATTAAAAATATTGATGAACCATTAACCAGACTCAACAGGAAACAAAAAGACGGACCCAAAATAAATAAAATCAGAAATGAAAGCAGAGACATAACAACCGACACCCCAGAAGTCAAAAGGATTGTAATAAAGTGCTATGAACAACTATATATGCCGACAAGCTGGACAAAGTGGATGAAATGGACAAATTCCTAGAAAAACACAGTACCCCAAAACTGAAACAGGAAGAATCAGAAGACCTAAAAAGGACAATAACAACTGAGGAAATAGAAGCAGAAATCCAAAAACATCCAGCAAACAAAAGTCCTGGTCTGGATGCCTTCAGAGGGGAGATTTACCAAACATCCAAAGAAGAACTAACACCTATACTCCCCAAATTATTCAAAAAAAATCCAGAGGAACACTTCCAAACTCTTTCATGAGTCCAGCATTATCCTAATTCCAAAACCAGATGACACTACTAAGCGAGATAATTACAGGCCAATATCCCTGACGAGCCCGATGCTAAAATCCTCAACACAATATTAGCAAATTGGATCCAGCAATATATTTAAAAGATCATACACCATGACCAATGGGATTCATTCAGGGATTCACGGCTGGTACAATATTAAAAAATCAATAAATACGATACATCACATACACAAACTGAATGACAGAAACAACATGACCATATCTATAGATTCAGAAAAAGCATTCGACAAAACCCAACACCCACTTTTGATAAATACTATCATCTCAACACAATAAAGGACACACATGACAGACCCACAGCCAGAATCATCTCAATGAGAAAAAACAAAAACCATTTCCCCTTAGAAACGGAACAGAACAGAAATGTCCGCTTTCACCTCTCTTATTCCACATAGAACTGAAGTCCTAGCCACAGCAATGAGACAAGATGAAGAAATAAAAGGCATCCAAATTGGAAAGGAGGAAGTAAAACTCTTATTATTCATAGAAGACATTATATTGTACATAGAAAACCTAAAGAATCCAAACACACACAAAAAACACACACACCTAGATTAATAAATGAATACAGCAATGCAGCAGGATACAAAATTAACACCCAGAAATCGATGGTACTTTTATACACCAATAATGAATTCTCAGAAAGGGAAACCAAACCAACAACTCCATTTAGCAGTGCATCAAAAAAAAATGTGATACTTAAGAATAAACTTAACCAAGCAGGTAAAAGACTTGTACTCAGAAAAATACAGGATGTTGAATAAAGAGATAGAGGAAGATATAAACAAGTGGGAAAATGTACCAAGATCATGTATTGTTAGAATTAACATCATTAAAACACCCAATTTACCTAAAGCACTCTACAGATTCAATGTAATCCCTCTTAAAACAGCAACAGAATATTTCCTAGATTTACAACAAATACTCCAATAATTTATATGGAACTAAAAAGAGCCAAATTAGCCACAGCAATCTTGAGAAAGAAGAACAAAGGTGGAGGGATCACAATACCAGACATTGAATTATACTCCAAAAACATAGAAATCAAAACAGCCTGGTACTGGCACAAGAACAGGCATATACATCAATGGAACAGAGCAGAGAAATCACCCCCAGGCCATTATGCTCAATTAATATTTGACAAAGGAGGCAAGAGCATACAATGGAGTCAAATCAGTCTCTTTCATAAATATTTTTGGAAAATTGTACAGATAAAAGTGCAAAAAAATGAAACAATACACGAACATACACCATACACAGGAGTAAAGTCAAAATGGTTAAAAGACCTAAATGTGAGTAGGGAAAATCCCATAGGCAGCAACATCTCAGACATCTCTCATAGCAATGTGTTTACAGATACATCTCCAAAGACAAAGGAGACTAAAAAGAAACTAAACAAATGGGAAAACATCAAAATAAAAACTGTCTGCCCAGCAAAAGAAACCATCAACAAAATGGAAAGGGAGCCCACAGTAGGGGAGGACATATTTGGTAAGGATACATGTGATAAAGGGTTAATATCCAAAATGTATAAGAAACCCATACAACTTAACCAAAGGAAGACAAACAATCCAATTTAAAAATGGGCAAAGGACCTAAATACACACTTCTCCAAAGGGAACATACCGATGGCCAAAAGACATTTGAAAAATGCTCAAAGTCACTGAGCATCAGAGAGATGCAAATTAAAAGGACAATGAGGTATCAGCTCACACCTGTCAGAATGGCTACCACCAACAAATCAACAAATGACAAGTGCTGGCGAGGATGTGGTGAAAAGGGAACCCTCATACTCTGCTGGTGGGAATTCATGCTGTACAGCCACTATGGAACACAGTATGGAGTTTCCTCAAAAAATTAAACATGGAACTACCATTTGAACCACTTATCCCACTTTTTGGAATATATGCTAAGGGACCCCAAACACCAATCAGAAACAATGTATGCACCCCTATGTTCATAGCAGCACAATTTGCAATAGCTAAGATCTGGAAACAGCCCAAATGCCCATGAGTAGATGAGTGGATAAAAAAGCTGTGGTACATTTATGCTGCTGAATACTTTGCAGCAGTAAAAGAGTAGGATCTCTTCTGTTTTGAGACAGCATGGAGGGACCTGGACAGTATCATGGTTAGTTCAATAAGCTAGTGAGATAAAGACAAGTATCACAAGACCTCACTCATATGTGGAATCTAATGAACAAAATAACTGATGAAGAGAATGGATCCAGAGACCTAGAAGCATGGAGTAGACTGGGGAATCTTGGTATAATTTAAAGAAAAAGAATTAGGACTTGGACCCTCAGACACCCAGTGAACATGGTCCCTGTGTCACCCATCTTCTCTCAGGTGGAGTCAAGACCTCAGCTATGAAATACTCTGCCTCATGAATATGCAAAAGAGAGGAGGTAGACCAGGTTAAATATGGGTAAGTCTGTGCCCTGAGGGCATCACCCACAGCCACACCCTCCCCGACAGAAGTGCTCACAGCACAGCCCTCAGCATGGTCTGGAGCTGGAGAACCCTCCTCCTGGTGGCCATGGTGACAGGTAAGGGGCTCCTGTCCTGGGTTAAGGAGGGTCCAGGGAGAGTCAAGGGGGATTCCACTGACTCCTGTCTCCTCCCCACAGGTGTCCACTCCCAGGTGCAGCTGGTGCAGTCTGGGGCTGAGGTGAGGAAGCCTGGGGCCTCCGTGAAGGTCTCCTGCAAGGCTTCTGGATACACCTTCACCGACTACTACATGCACTGGGTGCGACAGGCCCCGGGACAGGGGCTTGAGTGGATGGGGTGGGTTTACCCTGGAAGTGGAAACACAAACTACGCACAGAAGTTCCAAGGCAGAGTCTCCATGACCAGAGACACGTCCACGAGCACAGCCTACATGGAGCTCAGCAGCCTGAGAGCCGAGGACACAGCCATGTATTACTGTGCAAGAGACACAGTGAGAGGGAGTCAGTGGGAGCCCAGACACAAACCTCCCTGAGGAGACAGCAGAGCTGGGCTGCAGGGGTCGTCCGGACACCAGGGGGCGCTCAGGACCAGCAAACCCAGGTCCCAGCTCAGAGGCTATCCCTGGAGGGTTGTGCAGGCTTCCTATTGGGGTCAATGCTTTCTTCCCTCCTAGTGTCCCTGGGGCAGTTCCTCTTCCTTCTTTGTGTCTTTAAATAGATTCTCTGCAGGAAAAAAAGCAGGAAGTGGCTGTGTGTAAGATCTGGTCCACTTCTCATCTGGGTCCTTCCTGTCACCATGTCCCTGATGGTCGCTCTCTGGTTTACAAGGAAAACATTGTAGGGATTCCAGTCCCCTCACTGAGAGAAACCTCCCCAACCCTCCACCCTCCACGCAGGCTGCGCAGGGAACACGGAGTCCAGGCCCCAAACCTCACCTGAGGGTGATCAGCCCCTCGCTCTGCCCCAGGAGGAGCCCTTTGGGGGCATTTAGCCGCTTGCCTCTCACTGACATGGCTGCACATGGAGGTGTAGGGTCTGACCCCTGTGGGCACTGCCCCTCTCTGAGCCTGGGAAATGGACCCAGCTCTCATGGTGTCCCCGGATGGAGGTAGGAAGGAAGCCCAGTGACGGGCCCTGTCACAGTCCTGCTGGGCATATTTCCCGTGGGTCTCAGAACTGGTCCCGGAACATGTGTCCCAACACTAGTCCTGTTTCCCAAGGAGAATCCACCTGCATCCTGAGAATCTGCTGAAGGGAGACATGGTCCCTCCCACCTCTGCTGTGCCTCCAGCTCTGCAGTCACCACCACATCCTCACCCTCTGTCCCCTACTCCCACACTCTCACCCCATGGGGCCTGCACAGGACATCCCTTGTGGCTGTGTCTGCTCTCTCCCGCCTGGTATCTTTTGACTTAAATGCACTCCCATGTCATCCCCTCATGCCCATCTCCTGTGCCAGGACCTCCCTTAGTCACCAGGGCCAGGGATACTCAGCCATCCTGCTAAGCCCACGTGCAGTGCCCATGTGTGATATCAGGTCCTGGGTTCCCCACATGTGCCAGGTGGAGACACAGCTAAGCACTGAGCTCAGAGCACCTCCAACAGCTCACACCTGTGCTGAGGGAATCCCCAGGGGCCCGTGAGCTGCAGAGCATCGTGGTGGACAAGCCTGTGGCCACTGGGGTCAGAGGCCAGTCAGGGACTGGCTGGGGCCTGGTCACCTATTATGTTGCCAACGTCATGCTACACAGGGAGCTCCGTGAATCCTAAAAGTGCAGGTAATCCCCAGCCAGCATGGCTCGGTGGTTGAGAGGCGACCTATGAAACAGGAGGCCATGGTTAGATACCAGGTCAGGGGACATGCCCAGGTTGCCACCAACATCCACTGTGTGGGGCTGCAGGAGACAGCCAATCAGTTATTCTCTTTTGTCATTGATGTTTCTTTCTCTCACTCTCCATTCCTCTCTAATATCTATTTTAATATATTTAAATGAATAAATGAAAATGGTGGGGGTGTGATTAGCAGTATGGGTGTATATGGGAGGCAACTAGTCAATATTTCTCTCTCACGTCAATATTTCTCAGTCCTTCCCTCTCTCTCCTTTCCTTTCCCTCTAAAAATCAATGAACACGTCCTCAGATGAGGACAAAGAAAAGAAGGTCCAGCCTGGCTCATGATGCTCAGCTGTTGAGCATCGACCCAGGACCCAAGAAGTCACTGGTTTGATTCCTGGTGAGGACATATGACGAGGTTGCAGCCTCCATCCCCAGAGGGGGCCATGCAGGAGGCAGTCAATCGATGATTCTCTCTCACGGATGTTTTGCGATATACCTCTCCCTTTTCTTTCTCTCTAAAAATCAAGAAAATCATATTTTTAAATGATGTATATCTATGTCTATCTCTACATCTATATACCTATACATCTATATCTATGTCTATATCTATATCTACATCTTTATACCTATACATCTATATCTATATCTATATCTATATCTATATCTATATCTATATCTATATCTATATCTACATCTAATACCTATATATCTATATCTATATCTATATCTATATCTATATCTATATCTATATCTATATAATCTATATCTATCTATATCCATGGGAGCAGAGGCACATTGATGTTATCCCTAAGGAGTCACTGACTGTGCCCACATCCTACTTCCTGACCACCTCCTGCAGCATAGCCCCTGGTGTGGAAGAAGAGGTCCCTGGGCACGGTGACCAGGACCCCAGGGAGGGCCTGGTTCTCTGAGGGACAGTCAGTGCCTCCTTCCAGGAGAAGCCCCAGAGACCAGGACCTCCCTCACCTCTTGCCCTTAGTATGTGCAGACACCTCCCATATGCAAATGCTCACAGTGGCCACCACACACACACACAGTTGGCGTCCACTTAAATGCAGGGCCTCCTCACCCTGAGAATACTTTCTGGGGGACGAGGACCTCACCTGCAAGACATGACTCCCATGTGGCTCTTCCTCTTCCTGCTGTCAGCTCCCAGATGTGAGTGACTCAGGGCTTACACGTGAGGAGATGGGGACCCTGCATCTGAGCCCAGGACTCACTGTGTTCTCTCTGTCCCAGGTGCCCTGTCCCAGGTGCAGCTGCAGGAGTCAGGCCCGGGACTGGTGAAGCCCTCGCAGACCCTCTCCCTCACCTGCTCTGTCTCTGGTTACTCCATCAGCAGTGGTTACTACTGGAGCTGGATCCGCCAGCCACCAGGAAAGGGGTTGGAGTGGATAGTGAGCAAACATAGTAGTGGGACCACTTACTACAGCCCCTCCCTGAAGAGCCGAACCTCCATCTCCATAGACACGTCCAAGAACCAGTTCTCCCTGCAGTTGAGCTCCATGACCACCGAGGACACGGCCGTGTATTACTGTGCAAGAGACACAGTGAGGGGAAGTCAGTGTGAGCCCAGACACTAACCTCCCTGAGGAGACAGCAGGGCTGGGCTGCAGGGAGCGTCCAGGACACCAGGGGGCGCTCAGGACCAGCAAACCCAGGTCCCAGCTCAGAGGCTGTCCCTGGAGGGTTGTGCAGGCTTCCTATTGGGGTCAATGCTTTCTTCCCTTCTAGTGTCCCTGGGGCAGTTCCTGCTTCCTTCTTTGTGTCTTTAATTAGATTCTCTGCAGGAAAAAAGCAGGAAGTGGCTGTGTGTCAGATCTGGTTGACTTCTCATCAGTGCCCTTCCTGTCACCATGTCCCTGATGGTCGCTCTCTGGGTTGACAAGGAAAACATTGTAGGGATTCCTGTCCCCTCAATGAGAACGACTTCTCCCAACCTCCACGCAGTGCTGAGCAGGGAACACAGAGTCCAGGCCCCAAACCTCACCTGAGGGTGATCAGCCCCTCGCTCTGCCCAGGAGCAGCCCCTTGGGGGCAGATATCTGCTTCCCTCTCACTGACGTGACTGCACATGGAGGTGTAGGATCCGACCCTGTGTGCACTGCCCTTCTTTGAGCTTCTGCGGTGGACCCAGCTCCCAGAGTGTCCCCAGTCAGAGGTAGGAAGGATACCCAGGGACAGGCCCTGTCATAGTCCTGCTGGGCATGTTCCCCGTGGGTCTCAGAACCTGGTCCTGTTATGCCCAGATTTCAGGATCTCCAAGAGACCACACCAGGGAGCCAGCCGAGTCCAATGCAAAAGTAGAGAGTCTTTTATTCAAACCCGGGTTTGGCTCCCCTACCCTCCTTACCGACTCAGCGGCAAGTGGTAATGAGAGAGGTCCAGCACTGTGGGGAGAGAGGTTTTATAGTAAGGGGAGGAGAGAGGACTGTGGGCCCTGCCGATTGGCCAGGCACAAGTCGGTGTCTCGTTTCACAGGATGTGGTCATCTCCATGGCGCGCACTTCCCTTGACTGTCATTGGTTAGTTTAAAGAAATCCTGGGTGTGGCTAGCAGAGGCCTGGGCTTCTGGGAAGAAGCCTTGCAGAGCAAATGGCTGCCCAAAAATGGAGGACACAGGGTAAGATGGAGGGCGTAGTCCTAGCCCTTTCATTCCCCTCTTTGTCTTGCAACTTCCGGCTCAATCATGAGACGGACTGCATTTCTATTTCACCGTTGCTAGAGGCCCATACTGGGCACACAGAACTATCAACTGAACTATCCCTATACACTTAACAAATGGTCCGGTGGAAGGGAAAGAACCCATTTTAGCTTTAACAACTTCTATTGAAATAGGATTTTTCTTCTTAAAATTCCTCCATGGCTATTAAAAAGCCAAATCAAGATCAATTTATCTACTGTATTCAATTTGGCCTGATGTTTGCATAAACACAACAAGAAGGGTAACCGACCACCTTTGCTGGAATCTCATGGTTGAATCTTAATGTGCCCCGTAGGGCCAGGAAGCCAAGCCATCCAGCTGCCATCAGGCCTGCCTGCAGTATCTGCTGAGTTAGGTGAATCCTTCACCTGTAGCAACTCCACCTGAGCCCACACTCCAGGCTTTAAGGCCCATCTCAGTAGCCCTCCTACTCATTGCGGCCCAGAGTGTGTGGGGGTTCCGCAGAGGCATCCTTATTGCTCCCCTTCTACTCTTACCAACCGCCAGTGATGGTAGGGCATGGGCCTGACGCTCCGGCGCCAGCCATCTTCAGGGCTTCCAAGCAGAATACCAGGCTTTCTTTGTGGCATTCTTACTGGCTTTAAGTCTTTAGAGCTCAGACAGGGCTCTTTAAAACATGATACTCCAGTCAAAGTTTTCCGTTAATAAAACCACTATTAAGCAGACTTGCGCAGCGGAAGCGTGCTGGGCCCATAAAACCACTATTAGGAACCAGTCTTATTGAATCTATGCAAAGAAATGTGTTGCCATGACTTATTTAGCATTGCCAGATTTCGGAGGAATTACATAAGGAGAAAAATATACTGACCTACTCTAAGATTTTCTGATTTCCCTTGCCAATTTCTTTTCATGGATTTATAACAAAACAGTAACTGTTGGCATAAAACCTTCTTTCTTTCTTTCTTTCTTTTTTACTATATTTTATTGATTTTTTACAGAGAGGAAGGGAGAGAGATAGAGAGTCAGAAACATCGATGAGAGAGAAACATCGATCAGCTGCCTCCTGCACATCTCCCATTGGGGAGGTGCCCGCAACCCAGGTACATGCCCCTGACCAGAATCGAACCTGGGACCTTTCAGTTCGCAGGCCGATGCACTATCCACTGAGCCAAACCGGTTTTGGCTAAAACCTTCTTTCTATGCATAACCATGCCTCAGACCTTTTATTCTACTACCCCTGACATGGGCATGGTTATACAGGCCTGCTAGACAGTATACAGGCTACCAACCATTAACTGTCTCTCAACAGAGACCAAAACCTGATGGGCACCCTTCCCTGCCCAGTTGGGCACCTGCCCTCTTGGCAGCTAGACACCCTTTACTTTTGGGGTTCACCCCACACAGTCCCCTTCCAGGACAGCCAACATACATTCAAACCTGCAAGAGAATTAAAGGTCAATATAACATATCAATACAATGAAACATAATATTGGCATCATGGCCGCTTCAGGCAGCCAAATTTTCTGCTACTAAACATGTGATACTAAAGTCTATTCTTGACCTTCCTATATATTGTCCTTGTCTTTTTGGAGCCATGTCCATGAAGATGCAGGCATTATCTAAGTCTATTCAATGTTACCAGCATCTGGCAGGTCGAGCACGCCGTAGCTTGAGCTTGAGCAGGTTGCGTTGATCTCGATCGACGCTCCATTTGGTGACGAAGTCTTTTCGTATCACGGATGGGTCCGCTGACCGGACGTGAGTGTGATGGACCCAGGTCGTGACGCCGTCTACCTTGAGAGTGGTGGGGGTTGTCAGCACCACAGTGTAGGGACCCTTCCAACGTGGCTCGAGGGTCTCCCAGTGGTGCCTTCTGATGCAGATCCAATCTCCTGGTCTGTGCTGATGAGGAGTTGGGGTTGGGCTGGTCTCGTAGATGGCACGGAGGCAAGGCCAAATGTCCTCGTGCGCCCTCTGGAGCCCTCTCAAGGAAAGAGATAGTTCTTGCAGCAAGAAAGTCAGCTTTAAGGTTAGGAATGATAGGGGGTGGCCTGCCAAACATGATTTCATAGGGCAACAGGTACCAAACCCTTTCAGTACATTTGACCAGCTTCATTCCCATCCAGCTTTATAGATTCCAAGGCCCATTGTCTTTCTTTAACCAGCAAGCCAAATGACACTGGCCTGTATTATTTAATTCAGCACAGGCAGGGGGGAGGGTATAAAATCTCTGCCCTGGGGAACTGTGAGCCCCACCCTTAAATGTCCCAATCAGACTAGAAAAGCCACAAATACCTTTTAAATCTACCTCAGAATTCTTAAATTCCAATTCAGCACAGAATATCACATAGCAAATCAAAGTTCCCAGCAAACAAACAGACAGAGATGTTTACTAGTTAGGCGGGCTGATTCCACCTCTGACAGAGAGCAAGCGCCCTTGGGAAAAGCCGCTCTGGGCGTTTTGCTATTGGTCAGAGCACTTAACCTCAAAGAAATCAAGCGTGTGGCGTGTTTTTTTCCCGCAGACTTCCACACTTACATGAATAAATAATTATACCTAAGTAGACATACAAACATTAAATAAACATTTATATTTATACCCTTTTAGTGAACAAGTACTTTTACAGTCTTGGGATCTTGAGCAGATAACAGGAACACCGCCCAAGTCCCCTGGTGGGGGCCTGACAGGAACAGATGTGGGGGCCTCCCTTTCCCACATCCCAGGACAGGATTCTTGACCTATGTCTCATCCAGATAGAAATGGTATTAGCAATACATTCAATTTTTTTAAGATACATAGGAATTTCACTAGTTAAACAATTTTAAACAACAAAGATACATATTTAAGCAATAAAGACAGATCAATTTACAGAAGCAGAGACAGCATGCAATCTAAACCACAGCTTTGGGTAAATACATTATCTAGAACCTAGGTTAAACTTAGGCATGTCCTGGGTCTCCCGAACACTGAGTTGGCAAGTGAACTGGAGCCCTTCGACCCTGGGACAGCTGCGCTGTCCCTCCCAGGCAAAGGAAAAATGTGCCCTTTAAGATCAGTATGAAACCAGTTTCTACCTGAAATAATCGTACTTTAGAAATTGGATTACTGCTATCAGTTCCTTTTAAAGACTTTGACATAACCTTTAATTGTCCTTAGTTTAAGGAAAGCAGGGTTTTCTAGATTTAAGAGATTGGTTTAAAAATAAATCCGCGAGGCAAACACACTTCCTGCCCCATCCACATTTCTGCAGCAAAACTCTGCCTTAAAGCTCCACCCCTGAAATTCCATCCTGCCTCAGTGAGACATTGCTAAATCAGAGGGAGGGGCCTTTGCTGTTTCAAGATGGCGGCCCCCAGGGGAGCGGCAAGTCATGTGGCTGTATTGTAGACAAACAGAATTCTTATTAGCTCTTTATACCTTTTATAATCATTTTAAAGAATATCAATTAAATTTAAACTGGTCCTTGCATCAAAAATCTTCAGTTGAGGTCACAAAATCAATTCTCTCTTCTCAATCAGATCAATAAGCAAAGGCATTTAGTTATCACAATTACATAATTTTTCCCAATTCAATCCAAACCTTAAACTTTTAGCTGGCAAGTTAAGTATTCAGCATTTCTCAATACTCAACCAACAGATTTAATTCTGTCTTCTAGATTTTTCATGAGGCAAATTAGAGTAAACTTTACTTTTTACTTTCAAGCGGCTCTGGAAAACCACATTTGAGCCTTGCAAAACAGGTTCTGGCCTACCTGGTCTTTTCAGATGTAAATTGACCACATTCTTTAAGGTTTTGCTACAGGCAGGAGGCGACTATCCCCTTCCTCCATTAAGAAAAGCTTTCTTAATTAACAAAGGACCAGTTTTTTTTCCCTTGGAAAAACTGTTCTTTATTATGGAAATGCCAATCCTGCTGCTAGAATCTAGCTAGCATCTTTTTTCCCTGGGTAAATTATCAGTCTTGGGCTCCATCCTGCACATTTGTAAGGAGATTCCAGCTCAAAACTCTATCCAAAATCGGATGGTGCGCACATTACTTTTAAGCCAGCTTTTCTCCCTACACGTGCACAGAAAACCCAGACACATTTACTTGGGGACGGGGTGACCTGTTTTCACAGATCCTTACTCAGATGCCCACCTGACCGAAGTCGTGGAGCCACACAAAGGAGGGGAGAGGGCAGGCCCCCTCCCTTTACACTCACACTTTCACCAGACATTCATTCAGAGTTTAAACAATCCATCCAATTCCTAACAATTTCTCAATTCCTGAGGGAGCTCTATAGCCTCCCCTAATCTCTTTGAAATGATCAATTACAATACCCAAAGGAGCAGTCTGAGTCCGTCATAACGTCGGACCAGTAAGTTCACAAAATAAAACGGAAACACAAACAACTAAAGGGCCCCAAAAAAGTACAGCCTTCCAACTCCATGGAAGCAAAACCAGAAGATAGACAATGGCCATACGCCAACCAGCGGGAGCAACCCGCCTCGTCTCAGATTGAGGGGTTTCTACAGACCTTCCGACTCCACAGAAGCAAAACTACGCCCCTCCAGATGGAGGATCGGGGCGTCCCCTGACTCCTCCCGCCCGTGATACCCCAGTGCGTCCACTTAGACCGTTTCGGGCAATTACAGATTTCAGAAGTGAGTTCACACAGGACAGATACAGAACGCACAACGACACAGACACCTATCGCTGTCAGTCAGACTCTTCGGATCGGGGGTCCCTCGATGGTCTTGGGAATCCCGTGCGAGCCCCCAAATGTTATGCCCAGATTTCAGGATCCCCAAGAGACCACACCAGGGAGCCAGCTGAGTCCAGTGCAAAAGCAGAGAGTCTTTTATTCAAACCCGGGTTTGGCTCCCCTACCCTCCTTACCGACTCAGCGGCAAGTGGTAAAGAGAGAGGTCCAGCACTGTGGGGAGAGAGGTTTTATAGTAAGGGGAGGAGAGAGGACTGTGGGCCCTGCCGATTGGCCAGGCGCAAATTGGTGTCTCGTTACACAGGATGTGGTCATCTCCATGGCGCGCACTTCCCTTGACTGTCATTGGTTAGTTTAAAGAAATCCTGGGTGTGGCTAGCAGAGGTCTGGGCTTCCAGGAAGAAGCCTTGCAGAGCACATGGTTGCCCAAAAATGGAGGACACAGGGTAAGATGGAGGGCATAGTCCTCGCCCTTTCAGTCCCAGGGGACATGCCCCAACACCTGTCCCGCTTCCCTTGCGGAACCACCTGGATCCTGAGAACTTGCTGAAAGGAGACACGGTCCCAACCACCTCTGCTGTGCCTCCAGCTTCACAGACACCATCCCATCCTCACCCTCTGTCCTCTGCTGCCCTCACTCTCACACCATGGGGCCTGCACAGGACGTCCCGTGTAGATGTGTCTGCCCTTTCCTTCCCCCCGGTAGGTTTTGCCTTAAATGCACCCTGACTTTACCCCCTCATGCCCATCTCCTGTGCCAGGCCCTCCCTGAGACACCAGGGCCTAGGCCACTCAGGTGGCCTGCTGATTCCATGTGAAGTGCCCACATGTGATGTCGGGCACTGGAGGCACCACTTGTGTCCGGTGGAGACACAGCTGAGTACTGAGCTCAGAGCACCTCTAACAGCTCACACCTGTGCTGAGGGAACCTCCAGGGGCCCGTGAGCTGCAAAGCACCATGGTGGACGAGCCCGAGACCAAGGGGGTCAGAAGGCAGTGAGGGAAGAGCTGGGCCTGGTCATCTATAATGGTGCCAACATCTCACTGACCAAAGCCCAGGTGCACATGAGTTCTGTGAATCCTAAAAGTTCAGGGACGACTGGGACAGCATGGCTCAAAGGTTGAGTGATGACCCATCAACCAGTTGGTCACTGTTGGATACCCAGTCAGTGCATATGTCCGGGATGCAGGCAATATCCCCAGTGTGGGGCATGCAGGGGGCAGGCAATTAATTATTCTCTCTCATCATTGATGTTTCTATATCTCTCTCCCTTTCCCTCTCTGATATCAATTATAAATGTTTAAATCAATAATAAATACATAAAAATTTTGCAGGTTTGATTTCCAGTAGAATCTATGTGATAGACAACTGGTCAATATTTTTCTCTCACATCAATGTGTGGGAGACCGCCTGTTGTCTTCACTGGCAGAGAAGTATAGACAGAGAACCCAGAAGACTGGTGACCCTTGAAGCCCTAGCAAAGGTCAGAGTTGTGCACCCAGTTAGTCCAGACAATGGTAGCTGAAGCAACTTCCGCACCAGATAGTCATGTAAATCCTTATTGATAAGAGAGTCTGCCTATTACTGGAAATTGCCTGCTGATGGGCTAGTCCAGGGGTGGGCAAACTTTTTGACTTGAGGGCCACAGTGGGTTCTTAAACTGGACCGGAGGGCCGAAACAAAAGCATGGATGGAGTGTTTGTGTGAACTAATATAAATTCAAAGTAAACATCATTACATAAAAGGGAACGGTCTTTTTTTTTTTTTTTTTTAGTTTTATTCATTTCAAATGGGCTGGATCCGGCCTGCGAGCCATAGTTTGCCCACGGCTGGGCTAGTCTGTGTCTTACTGGAAATTGCCTGCCTAAGGGCTTTGCTATGGGTGTATCCCATATCAATAAAAGGTTGGTGCGGGCAGAGCCCCAGTGGAAGTCCTTCCTCTTGAGTTGGACTTACCCGCCTGGTCCCCCAATATTCCCAAATTATCTCTTGTCTCTTCTCTTTCATTTGAGTGCGGCTCCTCTTCCAGATCCTGAACCCTGAACCACGCAGGACATGGAGGGAAACAATTACGACATCAATGTTTCTCTCTCTCCTCTTTTCTTTCCCTCTAATAATCAATGAAAATATCCTCAAAAGATAATTTAAAAAGAAAGAACTATATCTACATATGTATGTGTATGTATATCTATATGTGTATCTATATCTACATCTACATCTATAACTATATTTTTATCTATATCTATATCTACATCTACATCTATCTATTTCCATGGTAGCACAGCCACATTGATGTTATTCCTAAAGAATCACTTATTGTTCCCACATCCTACTTCCAGACCACCTCCTGCAGCATAGCCCCTGGTGTGGAAGAAGAGGTCCCTGGGCACCGTGACCAGGAACCCTAGGAGGGCCTGGTTCTCTGAGGGCACAGTCAGCACCTCCTTCCAGGAGAAGCCCCAGAGACCAGGACCTCCCTCACCTCTTGCCCTTTCTATGTGCAGACACCTCCCATATGCAAATGCCCACACGGCCACCAGACACACGCACAGTTGGGGTCCACTTAAATGCAGGGCCTCCTCACCCTGAAGTATAGTAGCAGTCATCTCACGTGAAAATTAGTTTCACTTTAACCCTGCTGTTTGGCTTAACAATAGAAAAGTTATTTTGATCTTATAAATCATCCCATTGGACATGTACCAGGGCATAGTGTGCTAGGGACATGGGGCTTAATGTGCTAAGTGGCAGGGAACATGGCATAGAAAAATTACTGTCTTAGAAAAACAATGTATTGTGATTAAACCCAGCCAGGTGTGACCCCATTTTCCTTCCATTTGTACTTGTGAACTTTTTACCCTGCCAGTACTAGGAACAGCTAACGAAATGCTTTGTAGTTGCAAATAAAAGCTTTGCTGTACCCTTGGTCACTACTGCAGTACAAGGCTCCCTGCAAGGAGGGACATGCTGTAGTCAGCTGGCCAGCTTAATAAAGGCTCTTAAATTTAAATTCTGAGTCGGTGGTCTATCTCGCTGATTGAACCCATAAAAAACCTTTAGAATACTTTCTGGGAGACAAGGACCTCACCTGCAAGACATGACTCCCATGTGGTTCTTCCTCTTCCTGCTGTCAACTCCCAGATGTGAGTGACTCAAAGCTTAGACTTGAGGAGATGGGGATCCTGCATCTGAGCCCCGGACTCACTGTGTTCTCTCTGTTCCAGGTGTCCTGTCCCAGGCGCAGCTGCAGGAGTCGGGCCCAGGACCAGTGAAGCCCTCGCAGCCCTTTCCCTCACCTGCTCTGTCTCTGGATTCACAACCAGTGGTTATGCCTGGGACTGGGACTGCCAGACCCCGGGGAAAGGGCTGGAGTAGATGGGGCACATATGTTATGAGGGAAACACTTCCTACAGCCCCTCCCTCAAGAACTGAACCTCCATCTCCAGAGACATATCCAAGAACCAGTTCTCCCTGCAGCTGAGCTCCATGACCACCGAGGACACAGCCTGTATTACTGTGCAAGAGACACAGTGAGGGGAAGTCAGTGTGAGCCCAGACACAAACCTCCCTGTGGAGACAGCAGGGCTGGGCTGTAGGGGGTGCCCAAGACATGAAGGGGCCCTCAGAACCCACAGCACAGAGAGCAGCCCCAGGAGCAGGGGCAGAGGGAGGCGGGAACAGAAGGACCTTCCTGTTAGGTGCAGGGATTTCCTCTCAAGCTCTCAGCTGCCTCCAGGAAAGCTCTTCCTTCCCATGTTCTCCCTGCAGGCAACAGTGAAGAAGGGACATTGTGTTTGCAGGTGACAGGTCGGCAGGGAGTGGGGACTCTCCTTCACCAAGTCTCCTTCACAAATTCTAAAAGTGGCTTTTTTTACTCTCTTTTCAACTTTTCTATGATGAGTGTGAGCTCCATGAGTGGGTTGTTGGGGTTGGGCTGTGTACACAGCTCTGCATCCCTCCCCGGGGGTCACAGCTCCCTCAGTGTCTGACTCTCCATGTGCCCTCCCCCTCCTGGTTCCAGGGAGATCGCAGGGCCCTCCCTCTGCTGAAAGGGTTGAGCTCACTCAGGGCTGGTGGATCTCACCCATCCTCTCTGGATCCACATTGATCCCCAGAAGAGCTGTCAGCTCAGTGCACCAAACACAGGGAGCCCCACATCCACCCACATGAGGGGCCTCATGTCCATCAGGAAGCAGTGCTAACCCCACAGCGGGGACAGGTGACCCTGAGGCTGGGATGTGCATCATTGAACTCCTCCTCCACCTTTCCTCCTGGAGCCAAGGTTTTCTAGCTTCACTCTGGGTGAGATGTGCATCGGGATCATGTAGAGAGCTGAGGAGCATCCATGGGACCCCCTGCTTTCATACCGTCCTCTTACTACTTGCCCAGGAAACACAGAGTCACACACACACACACACACACACACACACACACACACACACACAAACAGAATCAGTCACACACACAGTCATACACACACAGTCACATACACAGTCACACACAGAGTCACAAACAATAAGACACACAGACACACACACAGAGAAATAGTCACACAGTCACACACAATCACACACGCAGTCACACACAATTACACAGAGAGTCACACACACACACACACACACACACACACAGTCTCACACTCATTTCTGGAAAAGACATGCATTCACACATTAGCAGTGATATGAAACCATTCATGTCATTACACACTGTACTTTAGGAATTCTATATAATAAAATGGGGTTATATTTTGTGTTCTTGGATGCCATATGAAATAAATATGTGGTCTACAAGCAACTATTATTTCAACACTGACCACACCCTGTGAAGATCAACAGTTGTATTTCTCAGTTCACTTAGTAGGAGCTCAAATTAGGAATTTAATCCAAACTTTGCTAAATTGCTACAAATTTTTAAATTATAGTTGAAGTAATAGTGAAAACCTTCCACCAAATAAAAGCCAAGGACCAAATGAATTCAAGGGTGAATTCTACCAGAAATTCAAATGGGAATTGATAACTTTCTATCAACTCTTCTTGAACTCTTCCAAGAATTGAGGAAAGAGACAACACTTCCAAACAGATTTGTTGAGGTGACTATTACACTCATATCAAAGCCAAGTAAAAACATACAAAAATGATGGGTCAATATCACTGATTAAATTATATACAAAACCCTCAAAAATATACTAGAAAAGTTAACAGCACCCTGCGAGGGTCATTTACCACGATCAAGTGGGATACCATCCTAGCATGCAAGGCCGGTTCAATGTACGAAAACCAGTAACTGTGCTACATCTTCTCCACAGAATCCAGGATAAAGTATACCCTCTAATAAATAGATACAGAATAAAGCCTTTAAAATTGAGAATCGTTTCAGAATTAAAATTCTTAGCAGATTAGGTGTAGAAGTTATGGACCTCAATATACTAAAGGCCACATTTGAAAAGCCAAGGACTGACATCATGCTTCACAAAGAAAATTTCAAAGCTTTTCTTCTTACATCAGGACCAAGACAAGGGCTCCCCTGTGACTACTTCTATTCATCAAAACAAGAAGTCCTTTTCAGAATAATTAAGCAAGAAAAGGAAATTTCAAATGTCTACATAGAAAGAAATGAGTTAAAATATTTCTTATCTGTAAGCAGATGACAGGATCTTGTACATAGAAAACCCTAAACACTCTATGAGAAGCTAATAGAACTAGAATTCAGGAAAGACTTAAGATACAAAACCAACACACAAATGGCTTGTGCCCCTGCACCCTCTCAACAGAGTGTCTTCATGGCTTTAGGAAACATGTGGGCTGTTTCAGAGGAAAGTGAGGGAAGAAAACTTGAACGGCTACACAACAAGGAGATGACAACCTAATGAAACAAGAGCCCTGGACGTGTGTGTCCTCAGTCTTGGTTAATCCCCCATCATGCTCCCAGGTAGCTCTGCCCCCAAAGTGGCACTGGGTCAGGTGCAGGTTCCAGTTGACCCCCATCATGTGGGGACAGTGGTTACCAGGGTCACATGCAGACATGAGCTCTCTAATAACAAGATTTTCATAACCTAAACTTAATTATTTCTAAATCATTTCTGACATCTTCCCCTCAAAACACCTGGTCATGAAGGAGGTTTTCTATGTCCCAAGGAATGAAACTGGATCCACAACAGAGTCTAGAGAATAAACACCACAAAGGAGGCCCTGCCGCTGCTACACGTCCAGCACCAAACTGCCCTGAAGGAATAGGACCCAGGAGCTCTGTCTGTGTCTCTCTAGTTCATGCTTTTGGTCCCCAGGGACCCTCACAGACACTCCTCTCTCCCCAACACTTGGTCCACTGGTTCTAGCCTCACACTCTGATCTTAGTTTATCCTCTGATCACTTTGTAAGAGAAACAGTGTCAGATGAGACTTCTGGTCTCCTGAACATGAAACTTCTGCAACAAATGAGGACTTTAAGTGCTGAAGGAAAATTAGTAGCTATCAAGGTTGAATTCTAAACTATGAGAAAATAAATTTCAAACTGAAAGAAGCCATGCTGTGGCGAGTGGTTGAGCTTCGACCTATGATTCCATTCCTGGTCGGGGCACATACCTGGGTTGTGGGCTTGATTCCCAGTAGTGACCATACAGGAAGCAACCAATCAATGATTCCCTTTCATCATCGATGTTTCTATCTGTCTCTCCCTCTCCCATCCTCTCTGAAATCTATAAAATATATATTAAAACAAATGAAAGACAAGGTTGTGGATTTGATTCCCAGTCTTGGCAGATACGGGAGGCAAATGATAAATATGTTCTGCACCATCAATGTTTCTCTCTTTCTCTGTTCAATATTTCTATCTCACATCAATGTCCCACTCTCTATCGCTATCTCTCCCTCCTTTGTAAGGATAAATAAAACAATCTCTATATCTATATCTATATCTACAAATACATCTGTAGTTAAGCTATACATATATCTAAATCAATATGTATATGTATATGTATAACTATAACTATATCTACATCTATATCTATATCTATATCTATATCTATATCTATATCTATATCAATATCTATATCCATGGCCGCAGAGGCACATTGATTTTATCCCTAAGGAGTCACTGATTGTGCCCACATCCTACTTCCTGACCACCTCCTGCAGCACAGCCCCTGGTGTGGAAGGAGAGGTCCCTGGGCACGGAGACCAGGACCCCAAGGAGGTCCTGGTTCTGTGAGGGACAGTCAGCACCTCCTTCCAGGAGAAGCCCCAGAGACCAGGACCTCCCTCACCTCTTGCCCTTTGTATGTGCAGACACCTCCCATATGCAAATGCTCACACGGCGAGCCAGACACATACACAGTTGGTGTCCACTTAAATTCAGGGCCTCCTCACTCTGTAGAATACTTTTTGGGGGATGAGGACCTCACCTGCAAGACATGACTCCCATGTGGCTCTTCCTCTTCCTGCTGTCAGCTCCCAGATGTGAGTGACTCAGGGCTTACACGTGAGGAGATGGGGATCCTGCATCTGAGCCCAGGACTCACTGTGTTCTCTCTGTCCCAGGTGTCCTGTCCCAGGTGCAGCTGCGGGAGTCGGGCCCAGGACTGGTGAAGCCCTCACAGACCCTCTCCCTCACCTGCACTGTCTCTGGATTCTCCATCACAACCAGTGGTTACCGCTGGAGCTGGATCCGCCAGCCCCCAGGGAAGGGACTGGAGTGGATGGGGGACATACGTAGTGGTAGGGACACTTACCACAGCCCCTCCCTTGAGAGCCGAACTTCCATCTCCAGAGACACGTCCAAGAACCAGTTCTCCCTGCAGCTGAGCTCCATGACCACGGAGGACACCGCCATGTATTACTGTGCAAGACGCACAGTGAGGGGAAGTCAGTGTGAGCCCAGACACTAACCTCCCTGCAGGAAGATCTCTGACCACCAGGGGGCGAGAAGGGTCCCTGAACACAAGGACCATCCCAGCAGCAGGTGCAGTTGGAGGTCTGGGCTGGTTCCTGTGTTGTTTCCTCTTCATGTCACAGTTTCCCTCAGGGAACCTCTGGATCCTGATTCTTCGCTGACGTCTGAGTCTCTGAGTCTCTGAATGCTGGACCGTGGGCCCCACATGTGTGTGACCCCCAAGCTACAGAAGAAGGACCCACAGGGTGACAGTCCTGGTCTTGTCCTCATGCTCACAGCACCCAGAGGAGTGGACATCATGCAGAAGCAGAGGCACAGCAGCTGGTACAGATGTTCATGACACACACACACCAAGGGGACGTGGGATGGTTATTATGCTCCTGATTGAAACCCCTGAGAAGGACAGGAAAGATCACTCAGCAAGTCAGACCTGATTGGATGGATACTGGAAAGGAGCTGGGTGCAGGGCTTTTATTTTGGTGAGGTGGTGGGGGAGGGGGAGGAATTCTGCTTCCAGGGTCTTGTGTGGTTTCAATCTCCCAAACTTTTACCTATAAAACTATGGCCTCCTCTCTCGCACCTGAGCACTGCTTTCCCTGTGGCCCCTGCAGTCCCAGGCCCAGGTGAGCTGCCCCAAGGACCACCCCTTCCTCAAGGCCCTGCTACCAGCTGGGCAGCCGCCGGAGCCTCTCAGCTGCTGTCCACTCTTGGGTCCTCATGTTGCCATGGGCCAGAGCAGGATGAAGCACTTCAAGAGATCTCAGTTCTCCCTCCAGGGACTGTCAGACCCAGTTGGCAGCAGCACAGAAAGGGACTGAGCAAGAGGAGGCAGAGCTGCCCTAATTGGTTTGGTTCAGTGGATAGAGCTTTGACCTGGGGACTGAAGGGTCCCAGGTTTGATTCCGGTCAAGGGCATGTGCCTTGGTTGAGGGCAAATCCCCGGTAGGTAGTGTGCAGGAGGCAGCTGACAGATGTTTCTAGCTCCCTATCCTTCTCCCTTCCTCTCTGTAAAAAAAATCAATAAAATATATTTTTTTTAAAAAAAAAAAAAGAGGAGGCGGAGCTGCAGGAAAAGCTCCAGCCCCCATTGCCCAGATCCCCAGGCGCATGCTTGTGGCTGCCCCAGCTGGTGCAACAGCAGCTGGTGCTCTTGGACCCGGGGGACCTGGTGGCCTGGCCCCCTGCGCCCTCCCCCTCTGGCCGCTGCTGCTGGACCCCAGCCTGGCGGTGAGGGAGAGGAGGCGGCGCCTCAGGAGTCTCAGTGCTTTGGAGGCTTTGAGGTTTGCGAGGACATGGTGACTGCGGATCCCATGACCCGGGTCGCACTGCTCCCAGAGGGCAGCGCTGGTGGGTTCAGACTCCGGGCCTCCATGGAGAAGGAAGAGCAGGACAGAAACCCTGTGAAAACGTGGCCACGGGGCAGCACGAGATGCGGAAGGTGTGTGAGCGCAGTGATGGCTCAGCGTCTGTGCTCAGCACAGAGGGCGTTTGGAGATGGTGGGTCGTGTTTGGGTGGGTTTCCCCCAGGGGACCTGGCTGCTGCAGGAGCATGTTGTCTGCGGGCGGTACCTGGGGTCCCCCAGAGCTACTGGAAGCGCTCGGGGCGCAGCATGGTGCGGGCTGGAGGCCGCACGCTGTCTCCTGGGGGTCCCTGGAGCGTGTCCTGTGGGAGCCGCTGGAGGCGGCGGCGCAGTGTGGAACCCAAAGGACATGGTTCCATCCAAGAGCCGAGCAGGAATCATAAGCGCCTCCCAAGGGCTCATCTGAAGTTTTGGAAGCGGATGCGGGCGCAGTGGTCACTCAGACACAGGAGGCCGAGATGGAGATGGAAACCGCCCTGGAGGCCGAGGAAAGGCTGCAGAGGGCGAAGGGCGGGGTCTGACCACAGTGATGAGATGGAGGAGGCTCCTCCTGAGAGAAGGGTCAGGAGGAAAACGTGCATCTGGGACTGACTTCCGCCCGCTCCCCAGGAGCCCAGAGGCCAAGCGCTGCTAAGGGCGCAGCAGACCCGCTGCAGGTCCTCTCTGGGAACCACGCCAGGGCTGGACGACCTCGGGCTAGAACGGGGAGGCAGGGGTGGATGGCGGAGGACTTGTCCCCTTTCTCAGGGGCACCGAGGGTCGGCTCCCTCCCCATTTTTTCCCCCGAAAATTCCGGGAGACCAGCACTCCCCAAAAATAGCGGCCACCTGAGATGGTTGAAAGGTGGTTGCGGTTGACCAGATGTCCAGGCCCGGACTTGGTCTCTGACAGGAAAGTGAGATCACTGGGTCTAATAGGAGCTCCATTTTTACTTTTGAGATGGAAACTCTATACTGTTTTCCATAATGGCTACACCAATTTGCCTTCCTAATGGACCAAATAAACTGAAAAACAAAAATAGACCCAGATACATAGAAGCATGAACAGACCATGGAACCTCAGAGGGAAGGCAGAGGAGAGTGGTGGGAAGAGATCAACCAATGAACTTGTCTGCATATATGCCTAACCCGAGGACACAATGAGTGGTGAGGGCCTGAGGAAGAAATGGGAGCGAGCAGGGAGAGGAAAATGGGGAGAAAAGGGGGAACTATGTGATACTTTCAACAATAAAGATTAGAAAAGAAAGAGAGAGAGAGAACCTTCTGTTCACTATGCTGGCATCCAGGACCCGCCTTGCTCTCTCCCACCTCCATGTCATCCCTCACCTTCCCTGCTTAACTTCAAATGCACAAAACCAGCTGCAAACGATTATTCTCCAGAGCACTTGAGGTCTTGCTGCCCAACAGTTGTCGACACTTGGGCTGGAATAAAATCTTGTAAAACATTCTCTCCATGTTTGGACAGTCCTTACATCAACGTGTTGTCTTCATTTACCACATACGTTCATCCAGGTTTCTTCCTTGTGTGGTGAGGGAGGTGCACACAATTATTAAAAATCTGCTACCTCCACATGATGGTGGTGGTGACTCTAAAGAGTTAGCACCCTTTTTTGTGGGGATGATGCACAAACACTGGACCTGTTAGCTTTTATTCGACTTAGATACACATTTTTGCCTTCAGTTAGGCACGGCAATCTGGTAGTAGACAGACTATCTTTATGGTCAGTAAATATTAGTAAAGATTTATTTTGAGGCTCTTAGGTCAGGAAATTGCTTCGAGCCACCACTATCTCTCCAGTACAATCTGTGCATAGATTTACCTCTTATTAAAGCTCAAGCTTCATCAGCCTTCCAAGTTCTTTGTTGCACTTTCATGATAGTGTTTGACAATGGAAAGCTTCCAGCAGGCATATTAATCTATCACAGCATTTTCTGAGCCTCCATGTTATAGGTGTTTTACTGGCTCCACCTTTACCTTACTCATGTCTGAAGGACAGAGGAGACCTCCCACACTTCCCTCCTTGCTCCTTTGGTGTGTTTCCAGGAGCCATGAGAACCCACTGTGTCTGCAAAGCTTCCCCAAGTCATGCACTGCTCCCTGACCTCTGTGTGTCTTCCTGGTTCCCTCCTGATTGATGGCTCTGTTGACTACAGAACCTTTCAATGCTCAGGAAGGGGACTTGGTGAAACCACAAGTAGGTTCTTTGTAAACATAAAAAAGATTGATGAATCATTAGCCAGACTCATCAGGAAACAAGGAGAGGGGATCAAAATGAATAAAGTCAGAAATGAAAGTCTAGAAGTAACAACTGACACCCCAAAATAAAAAGTATTGTAATAAAGTGTTATGAACAATTATATGCCAACAAGCTGGACAATGTAGATGAAATGCACAAATTCCTAGAAAAACACAGTACCCCAGAACTGAAACAGGAAGAATCAGAAAATCTGAATAGGCCAATAACAACTGAGGAAATAGAAGCAGGAATCCAAAAACGCCCAGCAAACAAAAGTCCTGGTCTGGATGCCTTAACAGGGGAGTTTTACCAAACATCCAAAGAAGAACTAACACCTATACTCCCCAAACTATTCAAAAAAAAATCCAAGAGGAGAGAATACTTCCAAACTCTTTTTATGAGTCCAGCATTATTCTAATTTCAAAAGCAGATGACACTCCTAAGAAAGATAATTACAGGCGGGTATCTCTGATGAACATAGATGCTAAAATCCTCAACAAAATATTAGCAAATTGGATCCAGCAATATATTAAAAACATCATACACCATGACAAAATTGGATTCATCCTAGGGATGCAAAGCTGGTACAATATTCACAAATCAATACTCATGATACATCACATAAACAAACAGAAAGACATAAATAATATGACCATATCTATAGATTCAGAGAACGCATTCGAGAAAACCCAGCACCACTTTTGATAAATACTCTCAGCAAAGTAGGAGAAGAGGGCTCATATCTCAACACAATAAAGGACACATATGACAGACCCACAGCCAGAATCATACTCAATGAGCAAAAACAAAAACCATTTCCCCTAAGAAATGGAACAAAACAGAAATGCCCTCTTTCACCACTCTTGTTCAACATAGTACTATAGTACTGGAAGTCTTAACCACAACAATGAGACAAGAAGAAGAAATAAAAGGCATCTGAAATGGAGAGGAGGAAGTAAAACTCGTTATTTATAGAAGACATGATATTGTACCTAGAAAACCGACAGTCTCCACAAAAAACACACACACCTAGATTTAATAAATGAATTCTTCAATGTAGTAGGATACAAAATTTACACCCAATGGTACTTTTAGGCACCAATAATGAATTCTCAGAAAGGGAAACCATCCCTAGCTGGTGTGGCTCAGTGACTAGAGCATCAGCCTGTGGACTGAGTGGTCCCAGGATTGATTCTGGCCAAAGGCACATGCCCAGGTTGCGGCACAATCCCAACTAGGGGGCATGCAGGAGAAAGCTAATCAATGATTCCCTCTCATCATTGATGTTTCCATCTCTCCCTCTCCCTACCTCTCTGAAATCAATAAAGAAATACATTTAAAGAAAGAAAAAAAGAAAGAAAGACCAAACCAACAATCCCATTTACCATGACATCAAAAAATTATAATACTTAAGAATAAACTTAACCAAGGTAAAAAAACTTGTACTAAGGAAAATACAGGATGTTGAATAAAGAGATAGAGGAAGATATAAGCTTGTGGAAAAATATACCGTCATCATGGATTGGTGGAATTAACATCATTAAAATGTCCATATTACCCAAAGCTCTCTACAGATTCAATGTAATCCCTATTAAAATAGCAACAGCATATTTCACATATCTACAACAAATACTCCAAATATTTATGTGGAACCAAAAATAACACCCCAATTAGCAACAGCAATCTTGAGAAAGAAGAACAAAGGTGGAGGGATAAAATTACCAGACATCGAATTATACTCCAAAGCCATAGTAATCAAAACAGCCTGGTACTGGCACAAGAACAGGCATATACATCAATGGAACAGAACAGAGAACCCAGGAATCTACCCAAGCCATTATGCTCAATTAATATTTGACAAAGGAGGCAAGAGCATACAATAGAGTCACAACAGTCCCTTCAATATATACTGTTGGGAAAATTGGACAGATAAACGTGCAAAAAAAATGAAACAGTACACCCAACATATAACATACACAGGATTAAACTCAAAATGGTTAAAAGACCTAAATGTGAGTAGGGAAACCATAAAAATCCTAGAAGAAACCAGAGGCAGCAAAATCTCCGACATCTCTCATAGCAACGTGTTTACAGATACATCTCTAAGGACAAAGGAAACTAAGGAGAAAATAAACAAATAGGAATACATTAAAATAAAAAGTGTCTGCACAGCGAAAGAAACCATCAACAAAATGAAGAGGAAGCCCACAGTATGGGAGGACATATTTGGCAAGGATCCATGTGATAAAGGGTTAATATCCAAAATGTATAAGAAACCCATACAACTTAACCAAAGAAGAAAAACAGAGTGACTAGGCCGGCAGGGGGGTTAATGAGGGATGACCAAACGACTGACCAGCAGGCTGCGAGGGCCAACCAGGCTGGTGGGGGGGTGACCAGACCTGCAGGGGGGATAGTTGGGGGCAACCAGGCTGGCAGGAGGGGCAGTTAGGGATGACCAGGGCAGCAGGGGGAGCAGTAAGAGGCAACCAGGCCAGTGGGAGGGGGCAGTTAGGGGCAACCAGGCCAGCAGGGGGGCAGTTGGGGGCAATTAGGCTGACAGGGGCGGGAGTAAGAGGTGACCAGGCCAGCAGGGGGCGCAGGTAGGAACAACCAGGCAGGCAGATAGGTGAGTGATTAGGAGCCAGCGGTCCAGGGGTGTGAAAGGAATGTTGGACTGCCGGTTGAGGCTCCATCCCCAGAATCAGGCCTAAACCTGCAGTTGGATATCCCGAGAGGCATCCCAGATTGGAGAGGGTGCAGGCTGGGCTGAGGGGACTCTCCCCCACACTCATGCACGAATTTTGTGCACCAGGCCTCTAATAAAAGTATAATTTAAAGAAAAAAGAATAAAGACTTGGACTCTCAGAGTCCCACTAAACATGGTCCCTGTGTCACCCATCTTCTCTCAGGTGGGGTCAAGACCTCAGCTATGAAATACTCTGCCTCATGAATATGCAAAAGAGAGGAGGTAGACCAGGTTAAATAGGGGTAAGTCTGTACCCTGAGGGCATCACCCACAGCCACACCCTCCCCTACAGAAGTGCTCACAGCACAGCCCTCAGCATGGACTGGAGCTGGCGAACCCTCCTCCTGGTGGCCATGGCAACAGGTAAGGAGCTCCTGTCCTGGGTTAAGGAGGGTCTGGGGAAGGTCAAGGGGGATGCCACTCACTCCAGTCTCCTCCCCACAGGTGTCCACTCCCAGGTGCAGCTGGTGCAGTCTGGGGCTGAGGTGAGGAAGCCTGGGGCCTCCATGAAGATCTCCTGCAAGGCTTCTGGATACACCTTCACTGACTACTGGATGCACTGGGTGCGACAGGCCCCGGGACAGGGGCTTGAGTGGGTGGGGAGGGTTAACCCGAGCAATGGAGACACAAACTACGCACAGAAATTCCAAGGCAGAGTCTCCATAACCAGAGACACGTCCACGAGCACAGCCTACATGGAGCTCAGCAGCCTGATAGCCGAGGACATGGCCGTGTATTACTGTGCGAGAGACACAGTGAGGGGAAGTCAGTGTGAGCCCAGACACAAACCTCCCTGAGGAGCCAGCAGGGCTGGGCTGCAGGGGGCGCTCAGGACCCACAGTACAGAATGCAGCCCCAGGAGCAGGGGAAGAGGGAGGTGGGAGGGAAGGGCCTTCCTGTTGGGCACAGGAATTTCCTCTCAAGCTCTCAGCTGCCTCCAGGGATGGCTCCTTTTCTTTCTCTGAGGCTCTCATTTCCAGCTTTCTCACTGCAGACCCCAGAGGAGGGGGTCACACTGCTGCTGGCAGAGGACACGTGGGCAGTGATGGGGACTCTCCTCACCAACACGATACTGTACAGAGAAAACCCGAAGGACGTGACCAAAAGCTACTAGATTTAAGGAAAAATTCAGCAATGTAGAAGGATACAAGATTAACACCCAGAAATCGATGGTACTTTTATGCACCAATAATGAATTCTCAGAAAGGGACACCAAACCAACAATCCCATTTAACATTGCATCAAAAAAATTATGATACTTAAGAATAAACTTAACCAAGCAGGTAAAAGACTTGTACTCAGAAAAATACAGGATGTTGAATAAAGAGATAGAGGAAGATATAAACAAGTGGAAAAATATACCATGATCATGGATTGGTAGAATTAACATCATTAAACTGTCTATATTACCCAAAGCACTCTACAAATTCAATGTAATCTCTATTAAAATTGCAACAGCATATTTCACAGATCTACAACAAATACTCCAAAAATTTATACGGAACCAAAAAAGACCCCAATTAGTCACAGCAATCTTGAGAAAGAAGAACAAAGGTGAATGGATCACAATACCAGACATCGAATTATACTCCAAAGCCATAGAAATCAAAACAGCCTGGTACTGGCACAAGAACAGGCATATACATCAATGGAACACAACAGAGAAATCAGAAATCTACCCAAGACATTATGCTCAATTAATATTTGACAAAGGAGGCTAGAGCATGGAGTCACAACAGTCCCTTCAATAAATATTGTTGGGAAAATTAGACAGATAAACATGCAAAAAAACAAACCATATATGAACATGCACCATACACGGGAGTAAACTCAAAATGGTTAATAGACCTAAATGTGAGTAGGGAAACCATAAAAATTTTCGAAGGAACCATAGGCAGCAAAATCTCAGACATCTCTCATAGTAATGTGTTTACAGATACATCTCCCAGGACAAAGGAAACTAAGGAGAAAACAAACATATGAGAATACACCAAAATAAAGTGTCTGCACAGCAAAAGAAACCATCAACAAAATGAAAAGGGAGCCCACAGTATGGGAGGACATATTTGGCAGGTATCCATGTGATAAAGGGTTAATATGCAAAATATATAAGAAACACATACAACTTAACTAAAGGCACACAAACAATCCAATTAAAAAATGGGCAAAGGACCGAAATACACACTTCTCCAAAGGGAACATAGAGAAGGCCAAGACACATAGGAAAAATGCTCGAAGTCACTGACCATCAGAGAGATGCAAATTAAAAGGACAATGAGTATCAGCTCACACCTGTCAGAATGGCTGCCATCAACAAATCAACAAATGACAAGTGCGGGTGAAGAAGTGAAGGAAAGGGAACCCTCCTCCTCTGCTGGAGGGAATGCAGGCTGGTGCAGTCATTATAGAACACAGTATGGAGTTTTCTCAAAAAATTAAAGATGGAACTGCCATTTCACCTAGCGAACCTACTTTAAGGAATATATGCGAAGGGACCCAAACACTAATCAGAAACAATGTATGCACCGCTATCTTCATAGCAGCACAATTTGCAATAGCTAAAACTGGAAACAGCCCAAATGCCCGTGAGTAGTTGAGTGGATAAAAAAGCTGTGGTACATTTATGCCACCAAATACTATGTAGCAGTAAAAGATAAGGATCTCTTCCCTTTGCATCAGCAAGGAGGGACCTGGAGAGTATCATGGTAAGTGAATTAAGCCAGTCAGAGAAAGACAAGTATCACATGACCTCACTCATATCTGGAACATAATGAACAAAATAAACTGATAAAGAGAATGGATCCAGAGACCTGGAAGCATGGAGCAGACTGGGGAATCTCAGAGGGAAGTCGTGGTGGTGTTGGGGAAAGAGGTCAACCAACAAACTCATAGGCATATGTCCATCATCCAGGAAACAGATAATCGGATGTGAAGACCGGGGGGGGGGGGTGCTAAAAGGTGTCAATAGGGAATAAAGGGGACATGTGTCATACC